>NW_006923782.1:14007-16432 GCF_000298275.1 Orycteropus afer afer
GCTATGAGTCGGAAACGACTCAACGGCACTTAACAACAACAACAACAGCCTGTAAGCCAAGATGTATTATTTTCCTTATATAGATGAGAAAACTGAAACACACTTACCACCCCTCTTATCTTCTGAGAAACACAGAAACCCATGGCTGGCAAAGATCTTAAAAATTCCCTTACTATTTCACCTTATGACACTTGAGTCATCTTGATGATATCTTGAACACTTGTTGTTCGAGATAGGATTAAACTCAAGAAAGGAAAGATTCTCAACCATCTAAAACAGGCTTTTCCATTTTTAATTAACCATGACCTTTAAATCCTGGGCATTTTTTCTGAGACCAAATCTCCTTCCATCTTCAGTTCTACTCCTTGGAGTCATTCAAATTAAGTGTACATTACACTATACACTTTAAACCACTTAAGATGTATTATCTTTTCTCATGAATTTTTTTTTTTTTTTTTTTAAGACTAAACATGCTCTGGGCTCTATTCCTACAAACCTTCCAAGGGCATAATTTTTTATCCTCTATATTCATAACACATTATGGACAACATTATGAAGAATGGGAATTCCAGAACACTTAATGTTATCCTGAGGAATTTGTGCATGGATAAAGAGTGAATTGTTCAAACAGAAAAATTAAAGATATGCATCAGTGTTGTATCTTTTCACCATACTTATTCAATCTATGTGCAAACAATCTGAGAAGCTGGAGTATATAAAGAAGAACAGAGCATCAGGATTGGAGGAAGATTCATTAACCACCTGTGATATGCGGAAGACACAAACTTGATTGCTGAAAATGAAGAGGAGTTGAAGCACTTACTGATTGAGGTCAAAAACTATAGCCTTGAGTATGGATTACATTTCAACATAAAGAAAACAAAAATCCTCACAACTGGACCAGTAAGCATCATCATGATAAAGGCGGATAAGACTGGCATTGTCAGTGATTGCATTTTATTTGAGTCCGCAATTAACTGTCATGAAAACAGCCATCAAAAAATCAAATGACCCACAGATCAAAAGAGGTAAGTATGGGGAGAAAGTAAGAGGGGAGCTGTTGCATTGGGGTAAATTGTAGTCCATGTCCTGAGACAAAGTGTATGTGAACTGCTGTATAGAAAGTGAATTTGCTCTGTAAACTTTCACCCAAATCACAATTAAAAAATAAAATAAAATAAAATGACCTATTGCATTGGGAAAATCTGCTGTAAAGATATTCTTAAAGTGTTAGAAAGCAAAGATGTCACCTTAAGGACTAAGGTGCACCTGACCAAATCGATTGCTTTGAATTATAGTGTTGTGAAGAATATTGTATATACTATCAACTATCATAGGAATGAGAAAATCTGTTTTGGAAGAAGTATAGGCAGAATGCTCCTTAGAAGCAAAAATGGCAAGACTTCGTCTCTGGTACATTGGACATTTTATCAGGAGGGACCAGTCCCTAGAGAAGGACTTCATGCTGGGTCAAGTAGAGGGTCAGCAAAAAATAGAAAGAGCCTCATTAAGAAGGAATCACATAGTGCTTGTTACAATGGGCTCAAAAATAACATTGATTGTGAGGATGGCATAGGACCAGGCACTATTTCATTCTTTTATACATAGGGTGACTAAGAGTGAGAACTAAATCAATGGCACTTAACAACAACAACAACATTGTTAACACTCTTCCTGAAAGAGGTAAGTCCACTGTGACTGTCACCCAATTTAGAAGAGACTGTGTCAATATTTATTGCTTTAACAAATCAGCATATGGACTTTGATTGTGCTAGCAATAAAATTATATTAATACAACTAAATACTAGCAAATTGTCCATGAATAATTGCTGCATACTGATACAGGGTTTCAGAAGTTCTGGTAATCAATAAAGTTCAAAGGAAGAGAAAGAATGACACAGATGTTTCTGTCCTTAATAGTCAAAGAAGGAACTGTCACCATTCTACCACCAGATGAAAGAGATAAGCCATTCTAAATAAATAAACAGAGATAGTCAAGTATTTCCTTCATAAAACAGAAAACGTCAAGTGAAATTTTAGTTAAATAATCTTAGAGCAGGTTCTTCTTTCCCTTTTATTGAATGCAATCAAAGCACAAATCAGTATCCATGCTCCATCATACACCCTCTGCACTGCAGAGGCTCACCCCTCAATCATCATTTTTGTATATACAAACTTTGTCTCCTCCCCTCCAATTTACAATATTTATGAAAAGTGCATAGATGTTTATGTAAAATATACACAGCTGAATATATATCAGGATATTGAAAGTTTTCTTTGGTTAATACCTCCTTTGATGAAATAATTGTCACTGACAACAAAGTAGTATGAGACAAGGTTTGCTTCTGCTGCAAAATTGGAACTCATTTATTTAAAATTCATTGATTCAGCACCTACTCTCTGTAATGCCATGTTCTTTTGCTGG
>NW_006923782.1:17017-19541 GCF_000298275.1 Orycteropus afer afer
TTTTTTTTTTTTTTTCCAACAACATGAATAATGGCTATCCACATGGACCTCAATAGATGGAATATACAGGAATAAGATTAACAACATTTGTGGAAAGAGGCAATGGAGAAGCTCAATATCTTCAGTCAAAATAAGGCCAGGAACTGACTGTGGAACAAGCCATCAATTGCTCAGATGCAAGTTCAAGATGAAGCTGAAGAAAATTAAAACAAGTTCACAAGAGCCAAAATATGACCTAGCTTATATCCCACCTGCATTGAGAGATCATCTCAAGAATACATCTGTCATACTGAACACAATTACTAAAAACCAGATGAGTTGTGGAATGACATCAAGAACATCATACTGGAAGATAGCAAATGGTCATTAAAAAGGCAGGAAAGGAAAAAAAGACCAAAAGGGATTAGAAGAGACTCTGAAACATACTCTTGAATGGAGAGTAGCTAAAGTAAGTAGAAGATATGACCAAATAAAAGAGCTGAACAAAAGATTTCAAAGAGCAGCTCAAGAAGACAAAGTCCATTGTTATAATGAAATGTGCAAAGACCTGAAGTTAGAAAACCAAAAGTGAAAAACTATGCTCAGCATTTCTCAAGCTGAAAGAACTGAGGAAAAAAATTAAGCCTCCTGTTGCAATATAGATCGAATCTTTGGGCAAAATATTGAATGATGCAGGAAACATCAAAAGAAGATGTCACTGTACCAAAAATAATTGCTGGATTTAAAACTATTTCAGGAGGTAGCATATGATCAAAAATCAATGGTGTTTAAGGAAGAAGTCCAAGCTGCAGTGAAGGAATTGGCACAAAAATAAGCCTCCAGGAATTGGTAGAATACCCATTGAGATGTTTCAACAAATGGATTCAGCACTGGAGGCACTTACTTATTTATGTCTAGGAGTTTGGAAGACAACTACCTGGCCAACTGACTGGAAGAAATTCATACTTTTGCCCATTCCAAAGAAAGGTGATCCCACAGAATGTGGAAATTATATATAAAAAAAAAATATATATATATATAAGAAACCAAACCAAACTCACTGCCATTGAGTAGGATCTGACTCATAACGACCCCTCCTTGAGTTTCCAAAGAAGTATCACTACAGAAGTAGATTGCTCAATCTTCCTTCCAAGGAAGATATGCAGATAACACAACCTTGTATTCTGAAAGTGAAGATAGCTTGAAGCACTTATTGATGAAGATCAAAGAGTACAGCATTCAATATGGATCACACTATCAACAAAAAGAAACCTACTTTGGTCATATTTTCAGAAGGAGCCATTCCCTGGAGAAGGATATCATGGTTGGTAAAGTAGAAGGTCAGGGGAAAAAGGGGAAGACCCTCAACAATAGGGATTTACAGTGTCTACAATGATGGGCAAGGATTGTGAGGATGGTACATGACCAGGCAGTGTTTCATTCTGTGTTATATAGGGTCACTAGGAGCTGCAGCTGACTCAACGGCATCTAACAACAACAGCACAAGTAATAAGACAATGATGTATTATGATTTAATTTGCAATATTTTTAATATTAAGAAAAAGTCAGTTTCAACTCAATAGTAACTTAAGTGTTTCAGAATCCATAAAGTTTTCAGTGGTTGTAATCTTTCAGAAATACATTGTTAGACCTTTCTTCCAGTGTAACTGGATTGAGATCACTAACAATCTGGTTAGTCATCAAGTTTTTAACTGTTTTCACTGCTCAGAGAAAATATAGTAAATCTCAGAGTAGATGTAATACAAAATATAGTACAAACATGATATTGAAACAGTACGAAATGGTACATGACAATTTGAAAAGCAACCACACAATGACATCTCTGAGATTTTGAGGTAAAGTGTTTGGAGCTAAACTGTTTGGTAAGCTCTTATTCATTGCTTTGCTAATCTGGCAGGACCTGTATGAGCAAATTTCATTGCTATCAACCAAAGTATATCTTTTTGGAGAAAACTTGGGAGATTCAAGATGCCATTCATTCCTAATGACCTTCAGCCTGATATCCCCTGCTATTTTTGTTAGTTTGTTTGAGCCCACTGCAGTATATCTGTCCCTCTTATTCCATAATATATTTTTCAGTAATAAAGGACAGGCTCTGACACCAGGATGCCTATCCCAGGTTCATCATTTTTAGACATGTGTTCTTGTGGAAATTACTCCACCCGTCTGAGTCTGTTTCCTCATTTGTAAAATAGGCATAATATGAGGACCCCTTTCAATGGGTTGTTATATGTATTAAATGCACTAATATTTGTAATATTTTTCTGGTATACAGTAAGTACTATATTAAATTTTAAAAGTAATGAAATAATGATAACTTAGGTGGAAATTATTTTAGTGGGTGGGTAGTTTTCAGGAACAACAAAAGGACAGAAACATAGACAAGATTCATTTTTTCAGAGCATCCTACTATATCTCTGTGCCATAAAACCACAGGACACCAGATAAGAGGGATACTTGATGGCACAGTGGTTAAACCACTCAGATCCTAACCTAAAAGCCAGAGGTTCAAACCCATCAGCTG
>NW_006923782.1:20058-21534 GCF_000298275.1 Orycteropus afer afer
GAGTGAAGAGATGCCTCAAGTTTCAGTGGGCGAGGAGCAAGAGGCAGAGCTGAAGCCCCAGGTCAAGGGGATTTCACTCAGCCCCCAGAGCCTGGCACCTGGAACTTGGACTTCTAACCTCCAAAACTGTAAAGAATAAATTCCTGTTTGTTAAAGCCATCCCATTTGTGATATATTCCTGTCAAAGTGGCACTAGGTAACCCAAACAGACGCTATGAGTCAGAACTGACTAGATGGCAATGGGCTATTTTTTGGTTTTGCATACAAAATAAAATATAACTTTTCATTATTAAAATTTCACAGTAGTCCAAAATCATCCCTAGCAAGAAAAGAAATAGCCAATTATTTTGGCTCTTCAAGTATCCATATAAATAGAACTAGAGATTAGATAATGTGAATTGATCATGCATCCTACTCTGATCTTTGCAATAAATCTCTAATAGGAATTTTTTTAATTTTATTCACTTCTCATGAATGCAGAATTCAGGATTAGTTGAGGGTTCAAGTTTATTGCAGTCCATTAAGATTTACCAATTTTCAGCTTTGCTTGTAGAAATTCAACAAAATTTCAATTAACTGATCCTAAGTACAGTAATCAGTTAAAATTTTTGAGAAGATGTGATACAAAAATTTTTGCACATGTTGCTTCTTAGGTGCTGTTGAGTTGGTTCTGGCTTTTAGTAACAGAACAAAACACTGTCTGGCTCTGCAACATCCTCATAATCATTGCTACATTTGAGTCTGTTGTTGCAGCCATCATGTCAATCCATCTTGTTGAGGGTCCCTTTTTTTTGCTGACCCTCTACTTTACCATGTATGATGTCTTTCTCCAGGGATTGCACCCTCCTGAGAACATCTCAAAAATAGGTTACTTGAAGTCTTACTATACTTTCTTCTAAGAAACATTCTGGCTATACTTCTTCCAAGACAAACTTGTTTGTTCTTCTGGCAGTCTGTGGTAGTTATGCTTGTGTGTCAACTTGGCTGGGCCTGGTTGAATAGCTGGGCAGCTGGTAGTAGTTATTCCCCATGATGAGACTGGCGATCAGCTCCATGGTGGGATCTACCACAAGCAGCTGAGTAGCTGCCTTTGGGAATATGGTCTGCTTCCTGTATTTAAGGAGAAGCATTGGAAATGGTCTCTAGCCTATGGCATGCTTGGACCCTGAATGTAGCTATGTCGTTGTTCAGTAGCCTGCTATGCTCTGTTGACCTTGGGACTTACAATGGACTTAAGGTAATGGCCTGCCATGTGGTTTGGTAACTTCAGGACTGTACCTTTTACTTGTCAACCTTGGGGCTTCACAGCCTCAGCAGCCAGCAGCTGTCTGAGTGAAGAAACACCTCTAGCTACAGTGGGATGCGAGCAGGATGTGGAGCTGGATCCCAAGGTTGAGGGGCTTTCACCCAGCCCCTAGAGCCTGGCACTTTGAACTTGGACTTAAAGCCTCCAGATTGTAAGAATAAACTGCTGTT
>NW_006923783.1:0-1115 GCF_000298275.1 Orycteropus afer afer
GTACCATAGACTGCTAAAAGAACTAACAGATCTGTCCTGGAGGAAGTGCAGCCAGAATGCTCCTTGGAAGCAAGAATGGCCAGACTTTGTCTCACCTCTTTTGGTCATGTTGTAAGAAGAGACCATTCCCTGGAGAAGGATGCCATGCTTGGTAGGGTGGAAGGTCGACGAAAGAGGGGGAGGCCTTCAACGAGATGGATTGATATGGTGGCTGCAATGATGAGCTCATGTATAGCAGGGATTGTGGGGCTGGCGCAGGATAGAGCAGTGTTTCGTTCTGCTGTGCATGGCGTCGCTATTAGTCGGAAACAACTCGACAGCACTTAACAACAACAACAACAAATGCAAGGATGGTTCAACATTAGAAAAACAATTAGCATCATCCACCACATAAAAAAAAAAAAAAAACCCAAAGAAAAAGACCCACATGATCATATCAATTAATGCAGAAAAAGCACTTGATAAAATCCAATACCCATTTCTGATCAAAACTCTCAGCAAAATAGCACTAGAAGGGACATTCCTCAACATCATAAAGGGCATCTGTGCAAAACTAGCAGCCAACATTATTCTCAATGGAGAGAGACCAAAACCATTCCCATTACAACAGGAACCAGCCTAGGATGCCCTCTATCACCACTTCTATTCAACATTGTACTGGAAGGCCTAGCCAGGGCAATAAAGCAAGAAAAGTAAATCAAATCCAAATTGGTAAGGAAGAAGTCAAATTATTCCTATTTGGTGATGATATGATCCTATACCTAGAAAACCCAAGAGACTGAGTCAAAAATCTACTGGAACTAATTGAGAGATTTAGCACAGTGACAGGATACAAGATCAACATCAAAAAATCAGTTGGGTTCCTCTACACCTCTACACAATGGAATACCAGTGAAGAGATTGCTGAAAAAGAAATAAGGAAGTCAATACCATTTATAATAACTACCAAAAAAATAAAATACTTGGGAATAAATCTTACTAGGGACACAAAAACCTATATAAAGAAAACTATTTCTTGACTACTTCAAGAAACCATAAGAGATCTACATAAATGGAAGAACATCCCATGCTCGTGGATAGGAAGATTGAACATTGTGAAAATGCCAATTCTACCC
>NW_006923783.1:1574-3115 GCF_000298275.1 Orycteropus afer afer
CAAAAGAGAACCTACAGATTGGGAAAAAATATTTGGTAATGACTTATCTGACAAGGAACTTATCTCTAGAAGTTATAGGAAACTCCAACACTCATTAACAAAAAGGCAAATAATCCAATTAAAAATGGGCACAAGACATGAATAGACACTTCACTAAGGAGAATGGATATTCAGGCGACCAACAAACATGAAAAAATGCTCACAATCATTAGCTATTAGAGAGAATCAAATCAAAACAACAATGAGATACCATCTTGCCCCATCACTAGTAGCAGAGTTCAGCAAGACAGAAAATAATAAATGCTGACAAGGATGCAGAGAAATTGGAAGTCTCATACACTGTTGGTGTGACTGTCAAATGGCACAATCACTGTGGAAAGCTGTATGACAATTCCTTAAAAAGTTGGAATTAGAAATACCACTTGACTTGGCCATTCCATTACTAGGTATATATCCTAAAGAAGTGAGAGCCATGACAAGAACAGAGATATGCACACCCATGTTCATCACAGCACTATTTACAATAGCCAAAAGATGGAAACAACCTTGGTGTCCATCAACTGAGGAATGGATAACCAAACTATGGTATATACGCAATGGAATACTATGCAATGCTAAAGGATAACACAGAATCTGCAAAACACTGCATAATGTGGATGAACTTGGAGGACATTATGCTGAATGAAATAAGTCAATCAGAAGGACAAATATTGTATTAGGCCGTTATTATAAAAGTCAAGGAAAGGTTTTTCTCAGGAGGGAAATTTTCTTTGTTGATTACCAGGGGTGGGAGGGGAGGGGAACACTGTTAGGTAGAGGTAAATATTGATTTGGGTGAAGACAGGGTCAATGTACCAAATGTGAGTGATCAACACGATGGCATTGAGGAAGAGGAAGACATAGAGAGGTACATGGGAGGTGCAGACAACAAAGATGAACCCTTTTGCACATACATTACTGTGTTGTCAGTGAAGGCAAACATGGGTATAACAGGTGGATAGATGGGTGGACAGGCTGACAGATTAGGTATATTCTATGCAGAGGGAGGTGTACCCAAGACCATGTATAGGGTTGGCAGACAATAGTTCTACAAGTGTATTTGTATGTTCTGTAAGAATTCCCAGGGGTATAGTAGAGCTGTCAAGGGACAAGTTTGTAGTCACTTCTTGGTCACAGCCAGTTACCCAGAGGGAGTAAGTAGTTGAACCTGTGGGCTTGCGACCATTGTCACAGGGGACATCAAGCTCAATTGGCATAACATACTATACAAAACATTGTTCTACCTCTACTTTGGCGAGTAGCTACTGGGATCTTAAAAGCTTTCAAGCAGCCATCTGGATGCAACATGGGTGTCTCCTCGTCCAGAGCAAAGACGAATGAAGAAAACCAAAGAATCATGGAAACAATTAGTCCTAGAGACTGGTACACCATGCTCTATCTTTAGCCTATACAACTATGAGACCAGAAGAACTAGATGGTGCATGGCTACCACTGTCAACTACTCAGAGGGGGATCTATGTAGGAGATCCTGGATAGAGAGG
>NW_006923783.1:3535-6850 GCF_000298275.1 Orycteropus afer afer
ACTGCCATCTAGTTGATAGAGTTGATAGCGACTTGTAGCAACCCCTCCTTGGGTTTCCGAGGCAGTATCTCTATTGCCAGTCTTCTTTCCAAAGAGTGACTGGTGAGTTTGAACCGCCAGCCTTCTGATTAGCAGTCAAATGCCTTAGGCACTATGCGGTCATAGCTCCTAGTAGCAACCCCTCCTTGGGTTTCCGAGGCAGTATCTCTATTGCCAGTCTTCTTTCCAAAGAGTGACTGGTGAGTTTGAATCGCCAGCCTTCTGATTAGCAGTCAAATGCCTTAGGCACTATGCGGTCATAGCTCCTAAAATAATGCAGTGAAAGGAGTTCTTCGTAGTTTAAATACAGAAAATTCAGAAACTCACAAGAAAAAAAATTCTGATTGGTTGGCATTTACAAAAATCATGCTTTAACAGACACAAGACAATAGAGAGATGCCTTAAACTTTATTTGGCTAATCATAAAGTTTGAGTCATTTAGCAGCTTAGTCTATGGATATTTTCAGCCTGAGTGAATGTTCTTCTTGGGAGCATGCTGTGAGAGGAGGGGGAAGAGAGGCGCCTGCAGGATTCCTGAGGTATGCTGGCTAGCTGACTTTTGCTTGTTGTTAACTTTTCATTGTGATTTGGGTAAAATTTTACAAAGCACATTCATTTTATATTACAGTTCATACAGAAACTTTGTTTTGTGATAGTGGTTACATTCCCCTCCATGTAACATCTCACCTCCCACTTCCTCCCTGTGGTTACCCTTTCCCTGTATCCTTCTTGCCAATGCATTCCTGCCTCACTACCTTTCTCCCTGTGCAAATGCTGCCCTATTGAACTCCCATGGTTGGCTATACTGAGTCCATCTACCAGATATAAGTGTTCAGCATGTAGGCCTGTCTACACTGTTTGGCTGAGAGTTAATTCATGGGAATGAGTTCAATTCCAGACTTGAAGGGTGACCCATGGCCATAGTCTCAGGGGTTTCAACAGTCTTTATCAGACCAGTAAGGCTTTGGTTTTTTTTTTCAAATTTTGAATTTTGTTCCACATTTGTCTCCCACTCTACACAGGATTTTCAATTTTGGTCCTATTCCAAGTAGTTGGAATTGGTAGCTGGGCACCATCTGGTTCTTTTGGTCTCAGGATCATATAGGTTGAAGTTCTCATGGTCCATTAGTTGTTTGGACTGTTTCCATGAATCTTTTATTTTCTTCACTTTTCTTTGCTCTGGATGAGGGGAGACAAATAAATAGTTGCCACTTATATGGTCACTGGCAAGTTTTTTTAGTCACTACTCATGAAAACAAGATATAGAGCAGTATTTTTGTATACCATGTTGTGCCTATTGAGGTTGATGTCCACCATGGCTATGGCCCCAGCCTGCAGGCACAGTGACCCACTCCCATAAGGTACTTTTGAAAGTTGGCTCAGAATAACAAATAGCAAAAATGGAGTCCAGCCTATATCTTTAGCAGAAACCTCTCCTTATGCCAAGGACTTAGTTCTTCTGAGGTCCTTCAAGAAATTATTGTTAGAATAAAAAATATTGTAGCTAGCTGTAAAATATGTGAAAGGGCAACTAGCCTTATAGTCATTTAGATCAGAAAAGAGAAGAATATTAAAAAAAAAAAAACAAAAAACTGTAAAGTTTATGATTGATATAGAAAGTATGTACTTAATAGGCCAGACTCCATGAAGGTCTAGACACCACTGGGCTAAAAGGAGGGCTGCATGGACAGAGGCCTCAACCACAGTCCTGTAACAGACTCAAGATACTCAGATACATGCTACATTCTGCTACAGATGATTTAAGGAAACCCAAACATTGGATGCCAGTGGAATATATAAATAAGAGTAGTGGTGGACCTGAAAATGGTGTAATGCTGTGATCAATTTGATCATTTGTCCAGCAAAGTTAACTGTGATTCCAAAATCTAATCTTTGTAACTCCTTTTGTGGCTGATAGCATTCATAGGCTGACTTTTGCATAAACCTGGATGGTCTTGGGAATGCTGATATGTGTGGTTATTCTTCTCATTTGAGGGCCATGGCTTTGGTATATAGAGCACATGGAATCCTGCAAACACCTCAATTTAAACAAATGAATCATAGGAGCAATATCATTCCAACCATTTGTATTCTGTGAATATTTTCATTTTGTTTCCATTATTCTGGGATTTAACAAATGCACATATGATATTAGGTGTTTGGGTTTCTTAAAAATAAATCCAGTCATAATCATGTACAATTACTGTTTTTCAGCAGTTTTTGAAAATACTTTAGAAAAAGGAGGTTTAATCAAGAAGGAGGTTTAATCAAGTGCTGTATTAAATATCTTCAATGTGGAAAGGTTGAATTCCAGAAGATTGCTTCATTATTGCTAATTCAAAAAACCAAACCAAGCTCACTGCCATTGAGTTGATCCCAACCCGTAGCGACCCCTCCTTGGGTTTCTGAAGTGGTAATTCTACGGAAGTAGATTGCCCAATCTTCCTTCCGAGGAGTGGCTGGTGGGTTGAACCTTCAACTTTGTGGTTAGCAGTCAAATGCCCTAGGACTACACCACCAGAGCTAATTGCATAGAGTCAATGTCCAGTTATCTGTATGAGTGTCAACAGAGACTATGATAATCAGTGGATGATCTACTTGGTGTGGTGGCAAGGTCTCCCTTTCCTCCCCCCACCCCTGTCCCCGGCTCTGGGGAAACTAATTAGCCCAATTAACAAGTATCTAATTGCATATCTACAGCTTGCCTACTATGGTCCAAGCAGGAGAAGATAAGCTCAGGAAAAGATATGGAATGTTGTCTAAAAGACAGAACCCTGTCTGTTCAGAATTCCAAAGTGTTCAGTTACTGCACTGCTTTACTGGGTTGAATACATCATGTTTTTCTTGCATTTGGACATTATCCAGGTTATGTCTTGCAATCTTTCCCCTTTGTGAATTCTAGCTACATTACTCTTCTTCACCCAAAAGCACTTCTTTACTCTAGCCTCAGTGACTTTGAATATACTGTTCCCTCTGAACATAATTATTTTCCTCATTCCTTATTACCTGTTGTTGTCAGACACTGTTAATTTGGTTCCAACTCATAGTGACCCTGTCTACAACTGAATGAAACACCCATCTATTCACATGTAGATCAGTGCTTGCCTTCACTGACAACACAGTACTATATGTGCAAAAGAATTTATCTTTGTTGTCTGTACCACCCATGTACCTCTCTCTGTCTTCCTCTTCCTCAATGCCACCCTGTTGATCGTTTCATATTTGGTATATTGCCCTTCTCTTCACCCAAATCATACTTGTCTTTATCTATCTAAC
>NW_006923783.1:7469-14561 GCF_000298275.1 Orycteropus afer afer
CAAGATTAATGGTTTCAGTCTCTCTAAATTGAGAGTAATGTTGGCTATTGGTTTTGTGTATACGCCCTTAACTATGTTGAGGAATTTCCCTTATTTTCCTCTTTTGCTGACCTTTTTTTTTTTTTTTTTTAATCAAGAAGGGGTATTGGGTTTTATCAAATACCTTATCAATTAATAGGATCATTTTTTTTTTTTCCTTTGATTTATTTATGTGATGGATGGCATTGATTGTTTTTCTAATGTCAAACCATCCTTCCATTCCTGATACGAACCCTGGTTGGTAATAATGAATTTTTTTGTTTTTCTTTTGATATGTTGTTGGAGTCTATTGGCTAGGATTTTGTTGAAGATTTTTGGATCTATATTCATGAGGGATATTGGTCTGTAGTTTTCATTTTTTACTGATGTCTTTGCCTGGTTTTGGTTTGAAGGTTATGCTTGCTTCATAAAATGAATTTGGAAGGATTCTATCCTTTTCTATGTTTTGGAATAGTTGAGTAGGATTGGTGTGAGTTATTCTCTGAATATTTGGTATATACCATGGCTTTGGAATCCTGCAAACACCAGTGAAACTGTCTGAGGCAGGACTTTTTTTTGTTGGTAATTTTTTTAGGACCTGTTTATTTTCTTCTTTTGTTACGGATATGTTCAACTTTACCATTTCAGTCTGTGTTAGTTTAGGTAAGTAGTATGTTTCAAGAAATCTGTCCATTTCTTGCAGATTTTCAATTTCTTGGAGTACAGTTCTTCACAGTATCCTGATATTATCCATTTTATTTCACTTGGTTCTGTTGTAATGTCGCCCATTTTGCCACTGGTTTGTCAATTTTATTAATCTTTTAAAAAAACAACTTCTAGTCTTGTTTTTTTCCATTGTCTTTCTATGCTCTGTTTCACTGATTTCTGCTCGAATATTTATTATTTCCTTTCTTCTGGTGACTGTAGGCTTTCCTAGCTGTTATTTTTTTAATTGTTGGCGATGTTGGTTTAAAGTGTTGATTTTGGCTTTTTCTTCTTTTTTGATGTGTGCATTTATTATTATACACTGTACACTGCTTTTGCTGTGTCCCAAATATTTTGGTATGTTGAGTTTTCATTCTCATTTGATTCAAAGAAGTTTTGAATTTCATTTTTTATTTCTTCTCTTACCCTGTCCTTCATAAGGGAAGTGTTGTTCAATTTCCATGTGTTTGCTCTTCTTCTCTTGATCTTCTTATTGTTGATTTCTAATTTGATAGTGTTGTGGTCTAAGAAGATGCTTTGTAGTATTTCAATGTTTTTAAATTTTTTAAAGCTTACTTTATGGCCTAACATATGGTCTATCATGGAGAATGTTCCATGTGTACTGTAAAAGAATGTATATTGTGCTGTTTTGGGGTGAAGTGCTCTGTAGCTGTCTGTAAGGTCAAGTTGGTTGATTGTATTGTTTAGGTCTTCTGCATCTTTGTTGAGTTTCTTTCCAGTTGTTCTATCTTTCATTGAAAGTGGTGTTTTAAAGTCTTCTACTATGATTGTGGAGTCATATATTTGCCTTTTCAATTCTGTTGAAGTCTGATTTATGTATTTTGGGACTTTTTCATTAGGTCAATAGATATTTATTATAGTTATATCTTCTTGTTTGATTGATCCTTTAATCATTATATAATGTCTTTCCTTGTCTCTTTTGGGGTTTTTTGTTTTGAAGTTGATTTTATCAGAAATTAATATTGCCACTCTTGCTCTTTTTTGGTTGCCATTTGCTTGATGTATCTTTTTCCAACCTTTGATTTTTAGTCTATTTTTGTCTTTGTCTCTAAGGTGTGTCTCTTGCAGACAGCATATTGATGGGTTATATTTTCTTATGTAGTCTGCAACTCTCCATCTCTTGAGTGGTGCATTTAATCCATTGGTATTCAGTGTAATTATTGACAAGTATGAATTTGTTGCTGTCATTTTATTATGTGTTTTTTCATGGAGGTTCTGGTTTCTTTGTTCCATATAATTTTCTATACTGAGCTCATTTTGTTTATGAATCATGTTATCATTTCCTTTTTTGCTGTTGTTTTAGGATTTGCTAAGTATTTGTGCTTGTCCTGTTTTTTTCTTTTATTGTAATGTGAAGGTTTATCATTTTTCTCTGAAGTTACCTTGTGATTTATAATTTTCTCCCAAAGTTCATTCAGAACAGTCCATTCTATCTGGCAACTCTCTTAACTTCTTCACCATTTAGAAGTTCTGTAACTACACAGTATTTCCCTCTTTTTGGTTTGTAGTTGTCCTCATTTGCCAATTGATGTCTTTCACCCCCTGTTTACAGTTTCATAAGCTTATTTTACTTTGGATACTCCATAGCTGTATTGGTTTCTGGGTTATGTAGCATAGTGGCTAAGACACTTGCCTGCTAACCAGACAGCTGGCAGTTCAAACCCACCAGCCGCTCCTCGGAAGGAAGGTTGGGCAATCCTACTTCCGTGATACTGCCTTGGAAACCCAAGGAGGGGTTGCTATGAGTCAGGTTTGACTCAACGGCACATAACAACAACAACATTATTGGTTCTCTGTTCAAAGGACTCCTTTTACTATTTCTTGTAAGGTTGGTCTGGCTTTAACAGATTCCCTTAATTTCTGCTTATCTGGAAATTTCCTAATTTCACCATCATATTTAAGGGATAATTTTGCTGGGTATATAATTCTTGCTTGGAAATTTTTCTCTTTCAGGATTTTACATATACCATCCCATTGCCTTCTCATTTGCATGGTTTCTGCTGAGAAATCAGAGCTTATTCCTATTGGTTGTCCTTTGTAGATAACTTTTTGTTTTCCCATGATGCTTTCAGGATTCTTTCTCTGTCTTTGGTTTTGATAAGTTTGATGATAATACGTCTTGGTGATTTTCTTTTGGGGTCTAATGTGTTTGGGGTTCGTTGGACTTACTGAATGGATATATGCTCATCTTTCATCATATCGAGGAAGTTCTCTTCCAACAAATATTGGACAATTTTCTCAGAGGTTTTCTTTTTCTCTTCCTGTTCTGGAATTCTGATTATATGTATGTTATTCCTTTTGATGGTATCCCACATGAACTTTAGGCTAACTTCATTTTGTTTTGATCTTTTTTCTGATTGATCCACTTCCAAAGAAGTATGCAGGTATTTGTCTTTAATCTCATTTTTTTTCTGTCTTCCATTGATTAGATTCTACACTTTGGCCCTTTCAGTGTGTTACCTATCTGAAAATTTAGTATTAATGTTCTGGGTTTCTATCTGTAGATTTTGTATCATTTCTAATTTTTCATTTAGTTCTTGTATTTTCTTCCAATTTTTTTCTAGGGTTTTGTCTTGTTTTTCTTAATTTTGTCAGTGTTTTCCTTGATCTGTGTCTCAATCCTTTGAAAACAGTTAAGTATAATTCTTTGAATTCCTTATTAGGGAGTTTCAATTCTGCTTCTTCCTGACAGATTTGTTCTAGGTCTGTATTCTACTTGCTTCTTCTACCACTTTATCTTGCTTCTTTGTGTGGACTGTGATGGTGCTCTTGTATTTAGATCTCTATTAACAGTTTGTGAAGAGCAGTTAAGGGTCAGTCAGGCTATTCTTGGTGGTCATTTATCATTGGCCAGTTGGTGGAGAAAGAAGTGGTGACTCTAAACTCAGTAAGTGGAGCTGCAGGAGGTGCTGATGTGGTTGAATCACATGGGCATGGTTTCTGTCTCCCACTCAGTTAGTCAAAAACAACAATCAAAAAACCATCAAAAACAAAAGGCCAATGGACAAAAAACATACCACATAAATACCTAGGAACAATCATCAAAAAAATAAAAAAGAAAAGAAAAAAAAAAACCTGCAATATATGGGGAAGGGACAATAAGAGAAAAGAATAGGAGAATGGTGAAGAAAAAAATGGGAAAAAGAAAAACAAGGAGTGGGTTTAACCACGAGAATGAACAAAAGTGGGAACCAAGAACAGAGAAGAGAGAAAAGCTGAAAACTGGACCTGGGAAGGGAAGATTATGATAATAAATAAGATAAAAAAAAAAAAAGAATAGTAATAATAATTTTAAAACAGACAAAAACAAACTAGAAAAAAAATAAAAGAAAAAAGTACCTGGGCAGGGCAGTGCAGAGCACCTTGGCTCCTTCAGAGCACACAGCTGGGATGGAATTCCTGCCAGTGCAGAATGTGGGTGGAAGGGAGGGATAGTCACACCTCTGTTCACCAAGAGATTGTGGCATATGACAGTAACTAGGGGAATATTGCACCTTTCCTGTTGTTTGTGTCTGGAATGTCCTTGTGGTCCCCAGAATGTAGACCCTGTTCTTAGGTCCCTGGAACCTGAGAGAACACTGTCACTTTAAATATCCAAAATGGTCAAACTGCTTGCAAACTTCAAAATCGCTGCACCCTCCAGACAGCCAGAAGCCACAGCTAAACTTGTCTCCCTCTTTGTTGCTTTGCCTTTTATTCACCAGCCATCAGTGTAGTCCTCCATGCAGTCCCTGGCTAGTATGGCTGATTTTTAGGTTAATTTTTATGTCCTAACCCCACTTGGCAATATCCAAGCTGTCTGTGCTGACAGGATCACAGATAGACTGCAGCTCTGTATGTCTTTTTTTTTGGTGTTTTCATGCAGGTTCTTGTACTAGTTGGAGTTCAGTCCACTTCTGTATCCTTCCCTTCAAAGCTCAGGGCTCCAGGATTATCTTCTGGATCTGTGTTAATTTGGTCCCCTTTTCTTTGGTGAAGATGGTCTGTGTAATTTGTCTACCTATTCTGCCATCTTACCAGAACTCCCTGAATTTTTTTCTTTTAGCTTTGTTTTGGTTACCTAGTGCCACTCTGACAGCAATATACCCAAAATGAGATGGCTTGAATAAACAGGAGTTTTATTCTCTTACAGTTGTAGGCTAGATGTCCGAGTTTAAAGTGTCAGGCTCTAGGGTCTGGGTGAAACCCCCTTTACCTTGGTATTCACCTCTATTCACCTCTGCCTCTTGCTTCTGGCCCACTATAACTGAAGGCTTTCTTCACTCAGGCAGCTACTGCTGCTGAGGCTGAAAAGCCCAAGATCAACAAATAAAATGGTACAGTCCCGATGTTACCAAACCACAAGTCAGACCATTGATTCATATCCCAAAAATGTCCCAAGATAGTCAGGGCAACAATGTAGGCTGCTGAACAATGACTCAGCTACAGGCTGGGTTCAAGAGTGCCATAAGCTGGAGACCTTCCTCAAAGTTGCTTCTTATATAATGGAAGCACCCACATCCCTAAAGCAGCTACTTGGCTGTTCCAGTAGAATTCCACCATGAAGTTAATTACCAATCTTACCATGGAGAATAACTACATCTAGCTGCCCAGCCACTCAACCAGGCTCAGTCAAGTTGACATACAATCTTAACTACCACAGGCTTGATAAATGCTGAGCTTATTCTTCCTTTTTGGTTTTCTCCAGGTCTTTGCCTATTTCATTGTAATACTTTTATCTTCTTGAGCTTCTCTTTGAAATCTTCTCGTTAGCTGTTTTACTTCATCATCACTTCTACTTGCTCTAGTTACTCTATGTTCAAGAGCAAGTTTCAAGATTTCTTCTGAATTCCATTTTGGTCTTCTCTTTCTTTCCTGTCTTTTAAATGACCTTTTGCTTTCTTAATGTATGATTTTCAACTTGTCCAATCTTTGTTCATTAGTTTTCAATGTATCAAACCTGTTCTTCATACGGTCTGTAAATTGATGTGAGACATACTCAAAGTTACACTCTAGCTGTTGTGGCTTGTTTTAATTTTCTTCAGCTTCAATTTGAACTTGCATATGAACAATTTTGGTAGCTCAGGTAGTGTAGTGCCTAAGGCACTTGACTGCTAACCAGAAGGCTGGCGGTTGAAACCCACCAGCCACTCCTCGGAAGGAAGATGGGGCAATCTACTTCTGTAGTGACACTGCCTTGGAAACCCAAGGAGGTGTCACTATGAGTCAGGTCTGACTTGAAGGCACATACCAACCACAACAGCATGAACAATTTATGGTGTGTTCTGCAGTTGGCCTCCGACCTTGTTCTGCCTGATGATATTGAGCTTCTCCAAGGTCACTTTCCACAAATGTAGTCTATTTGATTCCTATGTATTACATCTGGTGAGGTCCAGGTGAGTAGTCACCACTTATATTGTTGAAAAAAAAGGTATTGGCAATGAATAAGCCATTGCTCTTACAGAATTCTATCATGAAATCTTTGGTGTTTCTATCACTAATGCCATATTTTCCTGCTACCCACCCTTCTTTGTTTATAACTTACGCTTTCCATTCACCAGTGATTATCAAGGCATGTTGATTGAATGTTTGATGAATTTCAGACTGCAGAAGTTGGTAAACATCTTCAATTTCTTATCTTCAGCATTACTGGTTGATTCTTATTCAAATTTAGACTCAGATAAATATTATCTATGCTATATCATCTCATAACTACTTGTTCTTCTTTCAGGGTCACTACCACAGGTTATAATGATATTGTTTGAAGCTAATTTGACCAATGTCTAATCTCTCCCACCCAAGGAGGCTGTTGATGTTGATTAGATATATTCTCAGTGCCAGGCACTGTGTTCAACTGAATAAATTTAGATTGACTGAGATGGGTGTAAGGGGGAATGAGAAAGAGGGAAACTTGAATATGATGACAGGTAGGATTTTTCCTTTATGGAAGCATCTTTACATTCCTTCAAAAGTTACTTATTGTATGGCAGTTATGTTCATGGGTGGAAAAGCTACAATGTTGAACAAGAAAGATACAAAAAAAAAAAAAAACCCTAAAAACAAAAACAAACAACAACACATATTCATTCTAAAATGTGGATCAATCAATCTACAAAAAATAACCCAAAGAACAGCTAATAAAAATTAATCATTGTAAAGGTTCATCCAACTTTTGTATGTATTCCTAAACACACTTTTATGTAATTGAAAGCAGTAGGTACATAATCTTTTTCTGTTCTACATTTTCTTGATTCATTTTGTTTGTGGGAAGGATTCAATAGATATTTAAAAAAATGTTGTTGTTATGTGCCGTCGAGTCGGACCTGACTCATAGCAACCCCTCCTTGGGTTTCTGAGGCAGTTTCACTA
>NW_006923783.1:14861-16928 GCF_000298275.1 Orycteropus afer afer
AAATTTGTTTTCCATTGAACAGTTCATACACATTTTGTTTCTTGACATTGATTACAATCCCTACAATGTAATAGGACTCTTCCTACTTCCTCTCTGTGGTTACCATTTCCCTGTCCTTCTTTTCTAGCCATTCCTGCCTTTTGAGCTTTACCTATAGGCAAATGCTGCCCTTTTTATCTCTTATATTTCATTGTTCTAAAAAGTGCATACCTTCCTGGTGTTATTGTTTGTAGATGATTCTTCAAAGGAGTGCAGTACTTATAGGTGATATTCTTTTTTTTTTTTGAGCCTATTTGTTATAAAGCTGAAAAATAATCTTGGATTAGTTTCAGTTCAAGGTTTGAAGAGTGTCTTAGGATCATAGTCTCAGGGTCCTCCAGTCTCAACCAGTTTTTTTGTTTTTTAAGAATTTGAGGTTCTAGTTCACATTTTTCTCCCATTCTCTCATGGTCTATTTATTGCCCTGGTTAGAATGGTCAGTAGTGACATCTGGGCACCAATCAAGTTCTTGTGATGTCAGGGTAGATGAGATCATGTTTTAAGAAGACTATTTGTCCAATAGACTAGTTTCTTTTTTGAGTCTTTGGTTTCCTTCTTCTCTTTTGCTCCAGATGAATAGAGACCAATAGTTGTATCTCAGATGGCCACTCACAAGCTTTTAAGATCTCAGATATTACTCAACAAACTAGGATGTAGAACATGACTTTATGAACTATATTATACTTAATATAGTTCTTAAACCTTAAAACCCAGACATCAAATCCCTTGAGATAATTGGTTGTGTGTAGGAAGCACAGGACCCACCCACCCGAGGCAGGAAAGGGAAGGAATGCCAGGGATGACAAAAATCGCAGGATCCAGGTAAGGGGCTGGACAGGACCCACCCTCTGAGGCAGGAAAGGGAGGGGACCCTGGGATGATAAAGTGGCAGGATCCAGATAGGAATTAGGTGAGCAGAGGGTGGAGTGGTATCGAAGAGCTAAGGGAGACAAACTTGTCTGTCAGTTTGTCCTACTGTGGTGGCTTGATTGATGCTATGAGGCTTGAGGCTGTGCTACTGGTGTTTCAAAAGTCAGCAGGGTTGCACATGGTCCAGAGGTTTCAACATAGCTTACAGACTGAGACATACTAGGAAGAAAGAGGAGGCCATCTACTTCTCAAAGAATAGGCTAGGGAAAACCTTATGAATAGTAGAGAAACACAGTCTAATACATTACTGGGCAGCTTTATGAACAGCCTAGAAATACTGAATGATATAGTGCAAGAAGATGAGCTCCTAAGGTCAGCACTCAAAATATGACTGGGAAAGAGCTGCCTCATCAGAGTAGAACCCACCTTAATGTTATGGATAATTAATTTGGAACTTCCATTTCCTGATGTGGCATGACTCAAATTGAGGAGAAACAGCTACAAACATCCACTAATAACAGGAACATGGAATGTATGAAGTATGAATCTAGGAAAATTGGAAGTTGTCAGAAATAAAAAGGAACACATACAGATTGATATCCTAGGCATTGTTGTTGTTGTTGTTAGGTGCCGTTGAGTCATTTCCGACTCATAGTGACCTCATGCACTGCAGAATGAAACACTACCCTATCCTGCGCCAGCTCCACCATCCTTGCTATATATTTGAGGTCATTGTTGCAGCCACCATGTCAATCCATCTTGTTGAAGGTCTTCTCCTCCTTTGTCGACCCTCCACCTTACCAAGCATGATATCCTTCTCCAGGGAATGATCCCCTCTGACAACATGACCAAAATAGGTGAGACGAAGTCTGGCCATCCTCGCTTCCAAGGATTATCTTGGCTGCAATTCCTCCAGGACAGATCTGTTGGTTCTTTTGGCAGTCCATGGTACCTTCAGCATTCTTTGCCAGCACCACAACTCAAAAACATCAACTCTTTTTCGGTCTTCCTTATTCATTGTCCACCTCTCACATGCATATGAGGCGATTGGAAATATTATGGCTTGTGTCAGGTGCACCTTAGTGCTCAAGGAGACATCCTTTCTCCTCAGCACTTGAAACAGTTCCTTTGCAGCTGACCTGCCCAGTGCTACACATC
>NW_006923783.1:19043-20295 GCF_000298275.1 Orycteropus afer afer
TTTGGTCAATTTCAGACTGCAGAAGTTGATAAAAATCTTCAATTTCCTCATCTTTGGCTTTGGTGGTTGGTGCATAAATTTGAGTAATAGTCATATTAACGGGTCTTCCTTGTAGGTGTATGGAAATTATCCTATCACTGACAGCATTGTACTTCAGGACAGATCTTGAAACATCCTTTGTGATGATGAATGCCACACCATTTCTCTTTAAACTGTTATTTCCAGCATAGTAGATCATATGGTTGTCTGATTCAAAATCACCAATACCAGTCCATTTCAGCTCACTAATGCCTAGGATATCAATCTTTATGCTTTCCATTTCATTTTTGACAAAGTCCAATTTTCCTAGATTCATACTTCGTACATTCCATGTTCCTATTATTAATGGATGTTTGCCACTGTTTCTTCTCAATTTGAGTGGAATCACGTCAGCAAATGGAGGTCTTGAAAGCTTTACTTTATCCATATGAGTAAAGCTGATTTTACTCTGATAATGCAGCTCTTTTCCAGTCCTACTTTGAGAGCCTTCTAACCAAATTGACTCATCTTCCTCTTCTGTATTGGACAATGTTTCTGGACTATTCATAAATTTGTACAGTAATGTATCAGACAGTGATACATTCTCTGCTATTCATAAGGTTTTCCCTGGCCAAATCTTTGAGAAGTGGATGGCCTCTTCCTTCTTCCTAGTTTGTCTCAGTCTGCAAGCTGGGCTGATAACTGTGCAACAGGTGTACCCATGGGTTTGAAACACCAGTGGCACAGCCTCAAGACTCACAGCAACATGTCACCACAGTAGGACAAACTGACAGACAAGTTTGTCCCCCTTAGCTGTTGGAAACCTCTCCAACCACCCTTACCTGGATCCCTGTGGCTAACTCCTCAATCTGTTCCAGTCCACTTTTCCTTTTCTGTCCTCTCCCTGCCTTCCCAACTCACTTCTTGTGGAGCATGGCCTGGGTTCCCTGTCTTCACCTGGGTCCCTGAGGCTGACTCCTTGATCTGTTCTGGTCCCCTTTGCGTTTTCTCTCCTCTCCCTGCTTCTCGCCTCACTACCTGTTCTTAGGTCCCTGGAATCCAAATGAGAATGCTATCACTTTAAAATCCAAAAGGGTTGCCACTTGTGAACATTCAAAATGGCTGCACCCTCAGTCACTTTAAATATCCAAAATGGCTGCCACTTGTAAGTAAGCAATCAAAATGGCTATGCCCTCTGGACAAACAAGAAGGTCAGCAGAATAATAAAAAAAAA
>NW_006923784.1:0-847 GCF_000298275.1 Orycteropus afer afer
GAAACATTGCCTGGTCCTGTGCCAACCCCAATATCTTTGCTATATCTGAGCCCATTGTTGCAGCCACTGTGTCAATCCATCTCATTGAAGGCCTTCCCCTTTTTCATTGTTCCTCTACTTTACCAAGCATGATTTCCTGCTCCAGAGCATGGTCCCTTCTTACAACATGACTGTTCTGGTTACCTAGTGTTGTTCTGACAAGAATATACAACAAATGGGATGGCCTTAACAAACAGGAGCTTATTGTTACAATTTGGAGGCTTTAAGTCTGAGTTCGAAGTGCCAGCCGCTAGGGGCTGTGTGAAAGCTCCTCAACCTTGGGCTTCAGCTCTGCCTCTTGCTCCCCACCCACTGAAGCTAGAGGCATCTCTTTACTCAGGTGAGGCTAACAAGCCCAAAGTTAACAAATAAAATAGCACAGTCTTGATTTTACCAAACCACACTGCAGATCATTAATTCAAGTCCGTATCAAGTCCCAAGGTCGACAGAACATGGCAGGCTATTAAGCAATGACATGGCTTCATGCAGGGTCCAAGCATACCACAAACTAGAGACCATTCCCAAAGCTGTTTCCCCACATACTTAAAGGCAGCTAGTCAGCTGCTCACAGTAGATTCTACCTTGGAGTTGATTACCGGTCTCATCATGGGGAATACTACAACCAGCTGCCCAGCCACTCAACCAGGCCTAGCCAAGTTGACACACAAAGTTAACCACCAAAATGACCAAAGTAGGTGAGATGAAGTCTGGCCATTCTCGCTTCCAAGGAGCATTCTGGCTGCACTTCTTCTAGGACAGATTCATTCGTTCTTTTGGCAGTCCATAGTACTTTCAGCGTTCTTCACCA
>NW_006923784.1:1632-2848 GCF_000298275.1 Orycteropus afer afer
TTTTGAATTATCTTCAGTAAGATTGTACTTGCGTGCAATATTAATGATATTGTTTAATAATTTCCATATTCTGTGGGATCACCTTTCTTGGGGATGGGTACAAATATGAATCTCTTCTAGTCAGTTGGCCAGGTAATTGTCTTCCAAATCTCTTGGCATGGCCGAGTGAGTGTTTTCAGTATGGCATCCATTTGTTGAAACATCTCAATAGGTATCCCGTCAGTTCCTGGAGCTTGTTTTTCATTACTTCTTTCAGTATAGCTTCGACTTCTTTCTTCAATACCATTAGTTATTGACCATATGCCACCTCCTGAAATGAATGAACATTGACAAATTCTTTTTGGCACAGTGACTCTGTGTATTCCTTCCATCTTCTTTTGATGTTTCCTGCATCATTGAATTATGTTGCCCATAGAATCTTTCAATATTGCAACTCGAGACTTAATTTTTTTCCTCAGTTCCTTCAGCTTGAGGAATGCTGAGCATGTTCTTCCCTTTTGGCTTGCCAACTCCATATCTTTGCACATCTCATTATAATAATTTGACTTTGTCTTCTCGAGCTGCTCTTTGAAATCTTCTGTTCAGCTCTTTTATCTTGTCATTTCTTCCATTTCCTTTAGCTACTCTGTGTTCAAGGGCAAGTTTCAGAATCTCTTCCAACATCCTTTTTGGCCTTTTCTCCCTTTCTTGTCTTTTTAATGACCTTTGCTTTCTTCATGGATGATGTTCTTGATGTCATTCCACAATACCTCTGGTTTTCAGTCATTGGTGTTTGATGCATCAAATCTGTTCTTTAAGTGGTTTCTAAATTCAGGAGGGATATGATCAAGGTCGTATTTTTGCTCTTGTGGACTTGTTTTAATTGTCTTCAACTTCAAGTTGAACGTGCATATGAGCAGTTGATGGTCTGTTCCACAATCGGCTCCTGGCCTTGTCTTGGCTGAAGATATTGAGCATCTCCATCACGTCTTGCCACAGATGTAGTCAATATGGTTCTTGTGTACTCCATCTGGCAAAGTCCACATGTATAGCTGCTGTTTGTGTTGTTGAAAAAATGTGTTTGTAATGAATAAGCCGTTGGTCTTGCAAAATTCTATTGTGCTATCTCCGGTATTATTTCCATCACCAAGGCCAAATTTTCCAACTACAGGTGACTCTTCTTAGTTTCCAACTTTTGCTTGCCAAACACCAGTGACAATCAGCACATTTTGATTGC
>NW_006923784.1:4153-7004 GCF_000298275.1 Orycteropus afer afer
TATACAAAGAAAACTACAAAAGACTACTTCAAGAAACCATAAGAGATCTATATAAATGGAAGAATGAATGCACAATGCTTATGGATAGGAAGATTACTATTGTTAAAATGTCAGTTCTACTGAAAGCAAAGGAGTTCTGGTAGCATAGTGCCTAAGGCACTTGATTGCTAACCAGAAGGCTGGCAATTCAAACCCACCAGCCACTCCTCAGAAGGAAGGTTAGGCAATCTACTTCCATAGTGATACATACCACTTTGGAAACCCAAGGAGGGGTTGCTATGAGTCAGGTCTGATTCAGTGACAACAACAACAATCCAAAGCAATATATACTTTCAATGCAATCCTCATCTGAATCTCATCAGCATTCTTCAAGGATATGGAAAACCTATCAGTAATTTTAAATGGAGGAGACAGGCCCCGCCCCAAGAGGCAGGAAGCAGGGGAAAAGCCGGGGACAACAGTGTGGGATCCAGGTAAGGGGAGGGAGACAGGTTCCACCCCAAGAGGCAGGAAGTCATTAAAGACTTCACATTGCTTGGTTCTACAATCAACGCCAATGGAAGCAGCAGTCAGAACATCAGATGATGTATAGCACTGGGCAAATTGGCTGAAAAGGACCTCTTTTAAGTGCTGAAGAGCAAAGATGTTTCCTTGAGGACTAAGGTGTAGCTGACACAAGCCATGATATTTCCAAACGCCTCTTATGCATGTGAGAGCTGGACAATGAACAAGGAAGACCAAAGAAAAGTTGATGCTTTTGAGTGCTGGCAAAGAATGCTGAAAGTGCCATGGACTGCTAAAAGACCTAACAAATCTGTCCTGGAGGAAGTGCAGCTGAAATGCTCCTTGGAAGCAAGAATTGCCAGACTTTGTCTCACCTACTTTGTTCATGTTGTCAGAAGGGAGTATTCCCTGGAGAAGGATGTTATGCTTGGTAAGGTAGAGGGTCAATGAAAGAAGGGAAGGTCCTCAATGTGATGGATTAACACAGTGGCTACAGTAATTGGCTCAAGTATAGCAAGGATTGTGGAGCTGGTGTGGGACCAGACAGTGTTTCATTCTGCTGTGCATAGTATTGCTATAAGTAGGAGACAAGTCAATGGCACCTAACAACAACAACAATTTTATATGGGAAGGAAAGAGACCTCAGATAAGCAAAGCACTACTGAAGAAGAAGAACAAAGTAGGAGGTCTCACATTCCCAGATCTTAAAACCTACTATGCAGTCACTGTAGTCAAAACAGCCTGGTATAGATACAACAACAGACACATAGATCAGTGGAATAGAATTGAGAATCCAGAAATAGATCCATCTACCTATCCTCAGCTGATCTTTGACGGAAGGCAGAAATCTATTAAATGGGGAAAAGATGGTCTCTTTAGCAATTGGTGCTGGCCAAACTGGATAGCCATTTGTAGCAAAATGAAACAAGATCTGAACTTCACACTATACACAAAAACTAACTCCAGATGGATCAAAGACTTAAATCTAAAACCTAAAACTATAAAGTTCCTCAAGGAAAAATTAGGGGCAAATTTAGGGGCCTTATGGGGAAATCTACTTCTGCAGTGCTACTGCCTCAGAAACCCAAGGAGGGGTTGCTATGAGTTGGGTCTGACTCAACAGCACATAACAACAATATGGGAAGGGGGAGCTCTGGTAGCGTAGTGCCTAAAGCACTTGACTGCTAACCAGAAGGCTGGCAATTCGAACCAACCAGCCACTCCTCGGAAGGAAGATGGGGCAATCTACTTCCGTAGTGATACTGCCTCAGAAACGCAAGGAGGGGTCACTATGAGTTGGGTCTGACTCGATGGCACATAACAACAACAACAACAATATGGCATGGGAGCTCTGGTGACATAGTGCCTAAGACATTTGACTGCTAACCAGAAGGATGGAGGTTCAAACCCACCAGCCACTCCTTGAAAGGAAAGTTGGGCAATCTACTTCCATAGTGATACTGCCTTGGAAACCTAAGGAGGGGGTAGCTATGAGCTGGACTCAACTCAACGGCAGTGAGTTGTTGAATATATGGCATAAATAGACTATCAAGCATAACAGCAGAAGAGAAACTAGATGACCGGGACCTTCTAAAAATTAAATTTTTATGTGTCCAAAGACTTGTCCAAAAGAGTCAAAAGAGAACCTACAGATTAGGAAAAAATACTTGGTAATGACGTTTCTGACAAGGAACTTATATCTAAAATTTATAAAAAACTCTACTACCTCAACAACAAAAAGACAAATAATCCAATTAAAAAAAAGGCAGAAGATATGAATAGACACATCACCAAAGAGGATATTCAGGTGGCCAACAAACACATGAAGAAGAAATGTTCATGATCATTTGCCATTAGAAAGATGCAAATCAAAACATCAGTGATATACTATCTTGGCCCAGAACTAGTAGCAAAGTTCAACAAGACAGAAAATAACAAATGCTGGTGAAGATGTGGAGAGATTGGGACTCTCATAAACTGCTGGTGGGACTGTGAAATGATACAACCACTGTGGAAAGCAGTATGGTGATTTCTTAAAAAGTCAGAATTAGAAATACTATTTGACCCAGCCATTCCATTACTAGGTATATATCCCAAAGAAGTGAGAGCCATGACAAGAACAGATATATGCACACCCATGTTCATCGCAGCACTATTTACATAGCAAAAAGATGGAAACAACCTAGGTGACTATCAAGAGAAGAAAGCATAAGCAACCTATAGTACATACACACGATGGAATACTATGCAACCCTAAAGAATTACGTAGAATCTGCAAAACAATGAATAATATGGATGAACATGGAGGACATTATGCTGAGTGAAATAAGTCAATCACAAAAGGACA
>NW_006923784.1:7599-20056 GCF_000298275.1 Orycteropus afer afer
ACCTGAGGTAGATACACTCCTTGGAGAGAACAACCATGAGAGAAAGAAGGGCTGTTTATGCACATGTAAACAGCTCAGGGGGCAGGAGTGCATGGAGGGATGGACACAGGGAAGAGGTAACTATTGGAAAGAAGTGGGAGGGGAGTTGTTGCATTGTGCTAAATTGTGGTCAATGTCATGAGACAAAGTGTATGTGAACTGCTGTATGGAAAGTAAATTTGCTCTGTAAATTTTCACCCAAATCACAATTAAAAACAAAACAAAACAAAACAAGAATTTCCTGGTATATAGTAAAGCTGACAAAGGATAAGGTTGTAGTTACTTGGCCACAGCCAGCTCTCCAGAAGGAGCAAGTAGTTGGATCTGTGGGCTCGGGACCATGCTTACAGGGGACATCAAGCTCAATTGGCATAACATACTACACACAAATATTTTTCCACATCCTATTTTGGTGAGTAGCGACTGGGATCTTAAAAATTTTCAAGCAGCCACCTGGATTGAATGATGGATCTCTCCGCATTCTGAGCAAAGAAAAACAAAGAAACCCAAAGACACATGAAAACATTAAGTCCAAGTGATGTGTACACCATGCAGTCCTCAGCCTATATGACTATGAGACCTCAAGAACTAGATGGTGCCTGGCTACCACTGTCAACCCCTCATAGGGGGATCTATATAGGAGATCCTGGATAGAGTGAGAGAACAATGTGGAACAAAACTCAAAATCATTAAAAGAAAAAATGAAAAAAGAGGTCAGGTTTGCTGGTCTGGTAGAGCCTGGTGGAACACCTGTTACTATGGCCCCTTGCTGCCCTTCAGGTCGGGAATTGACCCCACTTCTGTGCTTCCAGCCAAACAAAAGACAGGCATGTGAGCTGAACATTTACATTAGGTAGATACACTCCTGGAAGACTAGAAAGGCTGTGTATGCACAGGGAGACAGCTGAGGGGAGGGGAGCAGGAATAAATGGGAGGGAAGGACATAGTGAAGAGGTAACTATGGGGAGTAAGTGTGAGGGGGGCTGTTGCATTGTGGGAAATAGCAGTCAATGTCATGAGACAAAGTGTATGTGAGGTGTTGTGTGGAAAATGAATTTGCTCTGTAAACTTTCACCCAAATCACAATAAAAATAATAAAAAAGAAAAAGTTGCTTCTTATGTACTGGAAGCAGCTCACATCCCTAGAGCAGCTACTCAGTTGCTCCAGTAGATTCCACCATGGAGTTAATTATCAATCTTACCATGGGAAATAACTACATCCAACTGCCTAGCCACTCAAAACCAGGCCCAGCCAAGTTGACATATAACCTTAACTACCACACTTCCCCTCTCCTTTCTCTCACCCCTCCAAATCCTCAGGCCAAGGTGAGGTTTGCTGGAGAATTTGTTTCCATTGTGAAAGATTTTTGCTTCTTTATCACTGCCAAAGCAAATAAAAGGATTTACATTGGAATTTAGTTGAAACCCTTGCTAGTTAAAAACATGCATTATTTTTACTTGTGTTTCAAAGTTGCAGGTTTATGCTTGTCTAAAGTATAAGACCCTTTGCTACTTAGTAGCTTCTCTTTTTAGATAGAAGTAATTTTGATTTAATGTCTCCAGGTTTTTGACAAGCTGTTTCCTCTCCATGGAAGTTTCTTTCCTTATTTTAGGCATTGGTGTGTGACTTCTTTTTTTTTACCCTAGTCTAATATTTCTTCATCTGAGAAATGTTACCTACTGGTAACATTAATGGGTATCTCTGTTGTTGCCTGGACACATCTTTGTGTAGCACTTACCACGTGCTCTGGAATTATTAGCTAGACTGTGAACATGTAAAACTGAAATCTTCGGTCTTAACTCAGACACAGTATGCTAAATGAAAGACATCAGCCTAAAAAGGCCGGGAGTCTATTTTATGACATTCTGGAGAAGACAGAACAATAGGGCCAGAAAACAGATCAATGGTTGCCTGGGGATAGGGGAAGGAACTGACTACAAAGGAACAGGAGGGAATTTTTTTTACCGTGATGGAACTGTTCTGTCTCGATTTTGTTGGTGCTTCCATGACTGTATGCATTTGAGAATACTTGTGCAACTGTATATCATAAAGGGTGGATTTTACAGTATATAATTTATACATCATAAACCTGACTATAAAAAAATAAATAAGGATACAAAGATACCATCTCCTATAAATAAATAAATAAACAAACAAACAAACAAATAAATAAATGGTCCAAACCAATCAGAATTACAAAATTCTCATCTCATCCACTAACTGAACTATAGCCTTCTTTATTCTGGGGGTCCTGTTGTTATGCTTTATTAGAAATAAAACTCCACTCAAAAATTATCTTGCTTTCTTTTGAAAGTTAACATAGAAGTTCTCCCATCATAGCCATAACAGTCCAGTTGGAGCCAACTAAATCACTCTGGCCAAGAAGTGTACCACAAGGGGCTCCTTCTTCCAGAAAGGTGACTGAAGTCCAATTTTACCTTGTGCAAATGGGCATACTAAACACAAACTGGGTGTCCTTAGAGTCCAAGGAAGCTGGGTCTGGTGAATGGGCCATGCTGATGTAATCTTCCACGTGTTTCTACAATTTAATGGAGGACCCTAGGCAGTTGCTGAAAATGAGGTATTATCATGGCCCCATATGATCCAGACTACTGCTCACAGTCTAGATCCAGCAGAGATGAGAAGGTGGGTGAAAAGCAAGGGGATCAGGTGCTGTAGTCAGGATAAACACAGCAGGGATCTGACTGAGGCTGCAGCTCAGTATACTGGCACAAACTATGATTTAATAAGTTGGAAAGTGCAATTTCCTTCCAATACTGGTAAAGATAGACTTACGAATGGGACTAAACTGCATTCACGGCTGATGGAATTGGTAGTAAGAGCTAGGAGAGATGAACCCACCCAGGTGCCACTTGACCTACCTCAGGAGGACTGTGTCTGGGGATGCTGATGGAGGTGGCACAAATTTTTAAGAAATCTAAGAAATTTACTGTTGAAAGAGGACTCTTCAGGAACCCATAATCATAGATATGCAACTTACAGAGCTTTAGTTTAGTAAATAAAAATAAATTGCAATATAAGTTGAAAATTTAGTAACTTGTGACAAGTATTTCTTTAGTAGGGATAGGTAAGCTTAGCCACTCCTTGGAAGGAAGGTTGGGCAATCTACTTCCGTAGTGATATTGCCTCGGAAACCCAAGGAGGGGTCGCTATGAGCTGGGTCCGACTGGACAGCAGTGCGTTTGGTTTGGTTTGGTTTTATGTAAGCTTATGAGGCAGATCTAAAAAAATGTAAATTTATAGCAATTGCTACTAAATACAATGTAAAATTCAATACCTGAGTTGCACTGATGACCTTTCAAGTGCTCAGCAGCCAGATGAACTGGCAGCTGGTAAAAGCAATGCAGAGTGATGTTTCTTTCCATGATTGTATGAAGTTCTGTTGGACACTACTGCACTACAGACACAGTCCCCGAAAACTGAAGACCTGAAACAGTTTCTAGTTGTCAACTGAATAAAAGCATTTAATCCTAAAAAATAAATTCACCTTGTGAGACCTGGCATTCAGGTCTGCCTTTCTCAGCTCCCAGGTGATTCTGCCATCCCTAGGAGGACAGAGAGTCTGCTTTCACCAAATCTGGGTCTGGATTCTTTCAGGTTCATGGACACTTTGGTTTATTTTTCTTTTTATTACTTTCATCTAGACTCTTCTGTCAGTGGTAGGTGCTGAAGGACTGCTGCCTGCCTCTGTTCTGAGTTGTATGTCTTTGGAAATCTGAGAAACCTCCAAAGTTGCGTCTCCTCTTCACAGCGGGTTCACAGCGCCTGTGGGCCAGTCTCAGTGGCATGGTTGAGAAAGTTGCCTCAAGTCATTTCCTGCACCACTGGTATTAATGTCACTTGTCTGCGGAAGGAATCCTCGAGTTGTCTTGTCTACATCTGTCTCCCCTGCAGGTTCCTTTGCATCTGTGTCTGTGTCTGTGTTTGTTCTGTGCCTGTGGCTAAAGTTATGCTGCCTACAGCCTTCTGTGAGCAGAACTCCCTCCACAGTGCTGGTAAGCATTTAACAACCGGCTTTCTGGTGGAAACGCCCTGATGTGTGGTGTTTGCTATATATCATCGTGTAAATACTCCCACCACCATGATAAATTTCAAGTTAACAACGTGATGTACCTGAATACACAGTTCGTAAGTTTTCCCACCGTACATAACTGTATGTATGTATGTATGTATTATGTACTTATGCATGTTTATGTATGTATGTATGTATATATGTATGTATGTACATATGTATGTATTGCTACCATATGAGAGTTATAAACAATAACTCTTATTTATAATAAATAATTATAAATAATGGCAGTGAAATGTGATAAAGTTATGAGAGTAATGAGTTTCAAATATTTGTTTTTATTATAATTTCTTTGGACTATAATTTACTTAACTTTAAGCTTATATAACTTAATTTTTAATAATGGCTGGGTTTAATGACTGGCTCCCAGAATTCCTGGAAATTTAACAGCTGGGTCTTGTGAATTAGTATAAGTCAGCTTCAGCACATAACTGCATGCCCTCTTTTTACTGAGAAAATGTAATTAGCCTTTGGGGTGTGGACTGTTCCTAAGTATAACCTCTTTGTATGGGTGGCTGAGCTCTGGTGGTGTAGTGCCTAAGGTATTTGACTGCCAACCAGAAGGTCGGTGGCTCAAACCCACCAGCCACTCTGCAGAAGGAAGATAGGGCAATCTACTTCTGTAAAGATTCGCCACCTCAGAAACCCAATGAGGTAGTGCCTAAGGCACTTGACTGCTAACCAGAAGGCTGGCAGTTCAAACCCACCAGCCACTCCTCGGGAGGAAGATGGGACAATCTACTGCTGTAGTGATAACTGCCTGGGAAACCCAAGGAGGGGTCGCTGTGAGTCGGGTCTGACTTGACAGTACATAACAATAACAACAACAACATGAGTCAGAATCGACTTGATGGCAGTAGGTTTGGTTTTGGTTTTGAGTATATGTGGCTACATTGGGGAACACTTTTTGAGCATTCATGTATTATAGGAATGTGTCATCTGTGATTATTACAGATTATCTCAAACAGACAGATCTGCTATGAAAAAGGAATAAATGTATACAAAGATTTAGAGCTAAAATGACCCAAGAATAGAAGACTCTGCCTTCTAAGAGGGCCTTGCCTGGCCTGCATAACCGTTACATGAATGAGCCAGAAATTTCCAGCTGCAATACTGGGGTGAAAAGACAGGAGGAATGGAAACAGATGCTTCTGACTTATCTAGAGCTTTATGTCCTTCTAATACTAAATGAGAAATCTGAAGGGTTTTGAGTACGTACTATTTTCTCTTTTTATTTATATGCCTAGTTATTCTGAAAACTGGGCTTCTTTGTACTATGTTTTATTGCACTTACAAACTCCACTCAGTGCTGAAAAGTTGTCTATGAGTTTTCCTTTGACAACTAGGAATGCCTGAAAGATGGGAACAAGTGTCTGTCTCATGCTTTCTCCAGTGCCTGGTATGATGTCTGATATGGAGAAGGAGCTCAATAACTGTGGCTGAATTAAGGCTGAAATGCTGGAAGGAGGAACGAGTTCAGGTTAGGGAGGGGACAACTTATTCCATGTTTTTGGCTTGCATTGCTGTTAATTATAGGCATGCTACTAAAACTGCTGAGTACTGAAGGAGATACCTCACGTATGCTTTTTTTCTGTTTGCTCAGGTCTTTATACTTTTATGGCACAGAAAGGGAGGATGGTGAACAAAGATATTAAGACCTCAGAAGCTAAGCGCTCTTCAAAGAAATCCTATGTCTTCTGTTTTCTAGCTAGGAAAATCATGCTTACAAGCCATAGTTTCCATGTCTGCAACATGGCAGTAATCACTCCTACTTCACAAAGTTGTGAAAATTGAATAAGATGATGCATGCAAAGTTGTGAAAATTGAATAAGATGATGCATGCATATGTGAGAGGCACTCAACATATGACCCCTATGAATAGATTGTATTTCCTTTCCTCAGTGTTGGGTGAAGTGGAAGTATCTTCCTTCTCGGTTGTAATCATCAGAGATAACAGTATTTGACTACTACCTGGACTCAATAGTTTAAGCACTGTTGGCACAGTGGTTAAGGCAATTCAGCTGTTAACCAAAAATTCAGCAGTCCATACCCACCAGCTACTCTGTTGGAGAAAGATGAGGCAGTCTGCTTCCATAAAGACTTACAGCCTTGGAAACCCTATGGGGTAGTTCTACTCTGTCCAATAGGGTTGCTGTAAGTCAGAAATGACTATATGGCAGTGTGTGGGGTCTTGACCTAGTGAAACCACAGCAAGAAGGCTTAGTTCACTCCTCTGTGTACCAGGTTCTGTGCCAGACACTGGAAAAAAGGAAATGAGTGAATGATGCTTATTGCCTACAAGGAATTGAGAGACCAGTGAGTGTGAAATACACCATCAAGTGCTTATGACATAATATAAACCAGGAATTTTGTCACGAGGAACAGAATTTGAAAGAAAAGTTGACTAAGATGCATTTTTTGACTATGAATTTTGAACAAATGGGGCCAAACATTTGTTCCCTTTGTCCTCTGTTCCTGTTGAGAGCTCTTGGTTTTCAAAATCAAATCCAGGTCTACTTCCAAGGTGAGTGGGCTGCCCTGTGTTCTTTTTTTGGGTCAATTGAAAGTAAGTGATGCAGCCAGATACTAGAGAGCTTGATACCTTAAGATTTGATATTACTGCCAACAACAGCATAAAGGTAAGGTCTGACCCCTCGGAGTTGTTACAATTTTGATTATTTTTGGATGGAGACAGCACTGTCATTATCTCAATCTCAGTGTCTCTAAATTATGTTCCACATCTCTACTGCCCCTGAACCTTTGCTCCACAGAACAAAACACCTCCTCTGCCAAGGATTTCACAGAATTTTGTGGATTCTGTTTGGACTTGGCCATTTTGAGGGCAATCTGTTGAGTGTTGTTTCACATATTTGTAATTTCTGACTCCCTTCCCCACTCCAAGGTAATTTCTTTTTCACTTTTATGAAATATGCATTATAAACTCTACAGCTGAGAGCATGTGAGTGCATATTTCCAAGGAGATCCAGCTTTACTAAGTTCACTCTACTCCCAGTTGCCTGTTCCTGTGTGGTGAGCCCTTCTGAGATACATGAGGTGGAATAGTTATCATCAAGTCAGTTCCAACTTATGGCAACTCCATATGTTGCAGAATAGAACTGTACTCCATAGTTTTCAGAAGCAGATTGCAAGGCCTTTTTTTCTGTGGCACCACTGAGTGACTTTGAACTGCCAACCTTTCAGTTGGCAACTGAGCACTTAACCATTTGCACCACTGAGACAACTAATCACATTGGAGCCTGCTTTAATTGCACAGGAAGTACATGGCTACCTTCACTGAGCAGTCTGGGGTGTGCAGAGCAGCAAAATCTCCATTTGTGCATCAGCTCTTCTAATTCTAGGGACATTCATTTCAGTTTTGAGATTTTTGATGTCCTAGTGCATCCTATTAAAATGAAATTACTTGGAAAAATGGTGCTACCTTCAGCAGTTGTCCTTATTTCACCTATGGGGATACTGGAATTGTAGAGGGTCAGTGAAAAAGAGAAAGACATTCAAGAAGATGGATGGATTGACACAGTGGCTGCAATGGTCAGTTCAAATATAGCAATCATTGTGAGGATGGCACAGTTCTGGCTAGTGTTTCCTTCTGTTATACATAGAGTTGCTATGTGTTGGAATTAAGTCAGTGGAACCTAACAACAACAACAACAAACTAAGACCAAAAAACCTTTCTAGACTTGGAGATGGTTGAGAGAGGGGTTATAAAAGAACAGAAGGAAAGGACCTGAAAGACAAACCATTACTTCCCATTACTTCATTCCTGCTGGCCAAGCCCCATCACCTCTAAGCCAGTGGTCTTCAATGTAGGACATAACCTGAGAGTTTCATAGAAATACAGAACCTCAGGCCATTCTGGACCTGCTGAATCATCATCTCTGGGAATAGGGCCACAGAAATCTGTTTCAATGGCCCTCTAGGTGATCCTGATGCGTGCTAAAGGTTGAGAAGCACTGCTTTCAATCACTGACTCAATCACCCTTTTCTGCATAAGTAGCAGTAGTATAGTTTTGTAAAATATTACACTCCTTTTGCATAAACTAGAAAACTAGTTATTGTCAAGTTGATTCTGACTCATGGTGACCCCACGTGTATTAGAGTTCCATAGGTTTATAGTGGCTGATATTTTTTGGAAGTAGATTTCCAGGCCTTTCTTCTGAGGTGCCTCAGGATGGAGTTGACCCTCCTCTGTCAAAAGTAGAATATAATGAGCATCTACCTCATTTATTACTCAACATACTTACAATGTTCCTGCTAAAAACCACAATGCCAAAGGCATTCTCTCTAACTGTGCCACATGGCTCCTTTTGTCTGTAGTTCTTAAAAAAAGAGAAACTTTTGAGGCAAATCTTATTAATAATAGCTATGAATGATGTTGAAGATCATTTTCCATAATTCTCTTTGACTCAGAAGAAGTTGGCTATGATTCAAATGGATCATGTGGACTTTCAGACTGCTCACAGTTTTATGTATAGAACTAACCATCCTAACCATCTTCTTGAGTAGTAATCGAAAGAAAAAAAATATATCATAGGCTACAAAGAGGAATTGAATATCTGAGAATTCCATTTTTTTTTTTCCTTTTTGCTATTAAGATAACAGAAGAAGAGATATTTTTCCCATTTCTGGTGGAATAGTCTGTTAAATGCTTTGGAACTGAATAAATCAAACTCTAGTTTTGAAAAACCCCATGGATAGTGAAATTAGGCATGAAGTAACTTAAAATTCCTGGAATGAATATCCAATCACTTGAACTCTGTTCTACTTTTGTGCCTCATTGGCCATATGACCTGGAATATGTCATCCCCTTCCTAAGCCTCGGTGCTCTCCTCCCCTATTCCAAAGGTTGTTTGTGAGGAAAACATGAGAAAATGTATAGAAAAGTCATTGTTTTAATGATTTGCAATTATGAAATATGCCAGTAATATTGCACCCTGGGACCATGTGGCAAAATTCCTCTTTGGACCCCCAACCCCTCTGTTTCCACTCTGGAGAAACAGAACAGAGAGCCAGAAGGGAAAACCTGAGGCTACACAGACTCCTGAGATCTCCAGGGGAGTCTGTGGAAGGAGAGCTCAGGTACCCAAGCCAAGGGAGGTGGGCTGCTTCTTGAGGTTCAGGGTAAACTCCCTAAGTTTAGCTGCTCTACAATGTGGGTTATCCAGCAGAGGCCTGGGAAGAGCCTTGGAGAGGAATGTTTAAGGGATGTAAGCATGTAAAGGGCTTTCTGAGCTTGTGACCCTGGTAAACCTAGAGGGTGCATTGGTGGCTTGGCTGCTACTGAACTTTGCTTGTGGAAGGGATTAGCACTTGCACCTGGAATGTTAATTTCTCATTAACAGGCAATTTAGATGAAAGGGCTATGGTCCTATAACCATACACTCCACCAATATCATTTACCTGCCTGCACAAGAGGCATCTATTTCCAGAGTTTCAAGGTAGAGAGAGAGTATATATAGAGAAATAAAACTTCATGAATCCTGAGGAAAATATTCAAGGAGATAGTCTAACAAATAAGAATAGATATAGAACACGGATCTCAAGACAGGGGAATGTAAAAGTACAGAAAGGAGAGACCAGCAATGACTCTTAGTTTATCTATTTATAGTTATAAGGAAAAGGACAAAATAACACAATATAAAAAGAGTGAACATAAAATAATTTGGACAAATAAGACTACACACCAGTTACTAAAATAAATATAAATCAGTTAAATTATCCTATCAAGGTAGACAAATGATCAGATTGGCCAAATCGAAAACAAAAACAAACTAGGTATTAGCTGTTTAGAATCACCATACATAAAATAAATTGAGAACAAAATATGGGTAATAAAGTATTTATCAAAAAATATACCAGGAAATCAAATCAGAACCAAGCAAAGATGGAAACATTATTGTCAGACAAAATGAAATACAAGGAAAAAAAAAAAAGAACAAAGTAGGGAAAAGAATAATAATAGATAATGGTAAATTATATCAATTATTCTATATTACTACTCTTCATCAAAGAGGATAGAACAATTGCAGAATTATATGCATCAGATATTCTATCTGCCACATTAAAAAGCAAAACAAATCCTAGAAATGCAATTTTAATAAAATATAATTGTAGTAAAACTGCTGATAAATACTTTTTTAAATTCCAAAGATCAAATGGACAAAATAATAGGAATTAAAGAATGCAATCAACAAACTCAATGTGGCAGAAACATTGTGGGTCTAGATACTACGCAGAGTGAGTATCATCAGTCTTTCTCTTTCTAAGCTAGAAAGAGATAATATGCATTCTTCCCTGTTTTCATGGAGCATCTACTAGTATTGATCATGTATTTAGCCACACATAAAATATTAATAAAATATCCTAAATAGAGATTTTATAGGCCACATTCTCTGCTTAGGCTTAATTAGGCTAGAAATCAGCAATAAAAAGGCCACAAAGAACATTCACTACTTGGAAATTAAAAAAGTATCCTTTTAAATAATTACTGAATCAATAAAGAAATTATAGTAAAATTACACACTATTTGGAAAATAGTGAAGGAAAAAAAGGATATTTTGTACAAAAACCTATGGGATATAAAGCTATATTTTGCAAAAATATGTCTTTATTGCTTTTATTATTTAAAAAGGACTATAAACACGTGAACTTAGTTTTCAAATTAAGAAATTAGGGGGACCAGCAAAATGACCTCTAAGGAATTAGGAAGAAGGATGCTGTGATCTTGTAGAGTCTTAACTTGTCTGACTTCATGAGGAGGGAGGAGAATCACTACCTGCTCAAAGCTGATCACTTTAAGGTGGAATTCAAACATACTTTTACTCTCCAACTTTTTTAAACTAATTCTGACACTGACCATCCTCCCATGGCATTCTGTACTTCTCTGCTTGGTTCAGTAAGTCATTGCAAGGTCACACTTAACTCATAGACCACACTCACAGTTATGGAGTTTATGAGGGAAGGAACAAGCTACAACTTGGGATCAAATTAGAACACTGAGAACAACTCAGGAGACAGTATCAGTCATCAGTTGAGACACCTTCCAACCAGGACTGCTCTCAGCTCCTTATTGGCTGTGCTAGCCAACAGTCCATGCTAGGACCCTGCCACTAGGGCCTCACTTGGCTTGATCCCTGTACTATTCAAGCAAATGTTACAACTCTTTAGCTCTGCAGACGTGTGTCTACAGGTACACCCCTCTGCCAGCAAGACTTCTACCCAAAGACTTTCTGCTCTCTTGTTCTGTGGGCTGGCAGGCCTATAGTAGCTGTGTGGACCAGGTGGTCTCCTGATTTCTGCTGTACCATGCTACTGCTGCTTCTGCTGCTGCTGCACTGTCCTATGCCATCTTTTCCTGTCTAGTGTCACAGCTATCTCTGTCTCCTGCATTCCAAGGACATGCTCTGCTTTAATGTCTTAATGGTATTGAGGTCCACTTCAACCTCTAGGGGATGAGACCTTAGAAACCTAGCAGATAACAAAACAGACCAATCCGCTTGGTAGGTTACAACTTAATTTTCGTACTAATTGACCAATCCCTGGAAGAGTTTTATGTACCTTATTTTCATACTAAACTGTCCAATTCCTGCAAACTTTGCATAATAGACCAATCACATGGCAGGCTGTGACTCAAGTAATTATTTTTGGCAGAACTACGAACTCAGGGCCAGAAAGAGCAACCCATTGCACTGCAGATGCAATTGTAAAATCTCAAAAATAGAAACACAAAAATAATAAATTTCATATTCAGTTTCATTGAAGAGATGAGTAAGATAAACTGGCAAGCCTGAGTGGTGAAAAAGGCAGGCAAAAATATGTATGCAGTATACGACATGAGGAAGGAGATAAACTAAAGATCACAGAATAACATATTTATTGGTGAATATTAGGTATAAATTTATTGCAATAAATTTGATTTCCTAGGAAAGTATACTCAAATAAAATTGACTCACCACAAATGAAAATATCTGATTAGGCCAATAACCAGAAAATTATAGGTAAAATAATTAAATATCTACCATTTTTAAAGTCCAAATAGTTTTATAGTCAAATTTATCTTTTATAAATATGAAAATTTTTCTGAAATTGAAATGATTAGAGACTGTAGAAAAATGTTAAAAGACATACAATTTATTTTATTAAATTTATATAATCTTAAGTCCATGTACAAAATAAGGCTCTGAATCTATTTATTCATGGATATAGACACAGATTTTCTAAAACTGTTGACAAAGAGATTTCAGCCTCCAATTCATTTAACCTCTCATATTTTGGAAAGTCTTGACCATTTTTTTTTTTTTTTTTTT
>NW_006923785.1:0-2485 GCF_000298275.1 Orycteropus afer afer
CAATGGTCCTATAAGTTTATGTGAAGGATCAGAATCCCCAGGAGTATAGTACAACTGACAAGGGGCTAGCTTATGGTCACTGCTTGGTCACAGCCAACTACCCACAGTGACTGAGTAGTTGATCCTGAGGGCCTGGGACCATGGTCACAGGGGACATCAAACTCAATCGACATAACATACTATACAAAACATTGTTCCACCTCCTACTTTCGTGAGTAGTGACTGGGATCTTAAAAGCTAGCAAGCTGCTATCTAGATGTAATGATGGGTCTCTCCTCGTCAAGAGGCATCTTCTCAGATCAAATGCTGTAAAATTAGAAATCAACAATAGGAAAAAGAGCAATCACATGGAAACTGGATAACAACCTACTTAAAAATGACTGGGTAATAGAAGAAATGAAAAAAGTCCTTGAATCAAATGAGAATGAAAATACAACATAGCAAAATCTTTGGGACACAGCAAAAGCAGTGATCTGAAGCCAAATTATAGCAATAAATGCACACATCAAAAAGAAAGGAAGAACCAAAACCAACACCTTCACTCAACATCTTCAACAGTTAGAAAAAGAGCAGGGAAAAAAGCCTACAGTTACCAGAAGAAAAGACAAAATAAAGATTCAAGCAGAAATCAATGAAACAGAAAATAGAAAACAATAGAAAAATAAACAAGACGAAAAGTTGGTTCTTGAAAAATATTAATAAAATTGACAAACCACTGGCAAATTCGACAAAGGAAAAGAGGGACAGAATCCAAATAACATGAATAAGAAATTATTTAGGTGACACCACAATAGAGCCAACAGAAATTAAAAGGATATCAGGATACAATGAAGAACTATACTCAAAAAAACTTCAAAAATCTAGAAGACATGGACAGATTTCTAGAAACATACTATTTATCTAAACTAACAGAAGCTAAGTTGGAAAATTTAAACAGACTCATAAGAAAAGACGAAATTGAGGGGACTTCCGGTAAGATGGAGGAATAGGCAGACAAGCAACACAGACCCTATTCAACAAAGAAAAGAAAGCTAATCCTGGAGCCCCGAGCTTTGAAAGGAACAATACTGAGGTGGATTAGGCACCAACTAGTGGAAAAACCTAAATGAAAATACTGAGTACAGAGATGGTCAGAGCTGCGGACTGTCTGCTACTCTGATGGGACCAACAGCCTGAGTATTTCCAAGTGGTGTTGGGACCTGAGAATTGACCTAAACATCATCCCTGGTCACCAAGGGCTGCAGGAAAGACTGTGCTGGTGGGCTATGACTAAGAAGGGAAACAGCAAGGAGGGAGACAACCTGAGCTGTTGACTTTCTGCTGTCCTGAGGGTGCAGCCATTTTGATTGTTTGCATGTGGCAGCCATTTTAGATATTTAAAGTGAATGAGGGTGCAGCCATTTTGAATCTTAACAAGTGGAAACCATTTTGGATTTTAAAGTGATAGCATTCTCATTCAGATTACAGGGTCCTAAGAATAGGCTCTGTTAGCCAAGGTCAGCCGGAACATACAAGAGGCTGACAAGAGGAAAGGAGACAGGTGGTGAGTGTATAAGTGCTGTCAACTAGTGAATAGAGGAGCACAGCACAGTACCCTGCTTGTGTAGATAACATACAAAGAAAACCAAAATCGTGGGCAAGTCACTCCAACACACAATCACCAATTAAATATAAACACAAAAATGACACAATGCCTTGGTGACAACAGAGCATCACAGTCCACACAAAGAAGAAAGATGAAGCAGGAGAAACAAGGGACCAAGATACAGACCCAAAACACATCCCTGAGGAAGACGCAGCATTGGAACTCCCTGAAAAGGAATACAAAAGAATTATATTTAGGTATATTTGATGAATTGAGAGATAGATCAAGGAAAACACTGACAACATTGAGGAAAACACAGAGAAAAACCTACAACAATTTCGAAAGACAGTACAAGAACACAATGACAAAATAAATGAAACATTAGAAATGATACAAAATCTACAGACAGAAATCCAGAAGATTAATACTAAATTTTCAGAAATAGATTAAGACATTGAATGAGCAAAGGAGCAGAATTGAATCAATGGAAGACAGAATTGGTGAGATTGAAGGCAAATACATAAACACTTCTTTGGAAAGGGATGAATCAGAAAAAAAGATCAAAACAAAATGAAGATACCATCACTGTGGGATACCATCAAAAGGAATAACCTACATGTAATCTGAATTCCAGAACAGGAAGAAAAAAATAGACCCCTGAGAAAATTGTCCAAGATGTTGGAAGAGAACTTCCCTGATATGATGAAAGATGAGAATATATCAATTCAGGAAGTCCAATGAATCCCAAACAGGATAGACCCCAAAAGAAAATCACCCAATCATCAAATTCATCATCAAACTCACCAAACCAAAGACAAAGAAGGAATCATGAGAGCAGCACAGGAAAAGCGAAAAGTTACCTACAAGATCCTTGATAGAGAGGGAGAACAATGTGGAACA
>NW_006923785.1:2947-3637 GCF_000298275.1 Orycteropus afer afer
TAAGGGCATTTGTTAAAACCACACCAACCTTACAAGAGATGCTAAAGAGAGCTCTTTGGACAGAGAAGCAACAACAGCCAACAACAACTGACCATCAACACACGTGATGATATAACCCAGAAACCAACCCAGCTATGGAAGTATCCAAAGTAAATAAGCCTGCAAGATTGTAAACAGGGAACCAGAGACATCAACTGACAAATGAAGACAACTACAAACCAAAAAGAGGGGGGAGGGAAACAAATGTGTTGTTACAGAACTTCTAGATGGTAGGGAAGTGAAGACAACTACAAGATAGAATGGACTGTTATAAACTTGGGAAGAACACTATAAATAACAGGATAACCTCAAAGAAAAATGATAAACCTTCACATCAAGGTAAAAAAGAGGATCAGCACAAATACTTAGCAAATACTAAATCAATAGCAACAAAGAAAGTGATAACATGATTCATAAACAAAATGAACTCAACATAGAAAATTACATGGAACAAAGAAATAGACACCATGAAAGAGCACATAACAAAAATGACAGCAACAAATCATGTTGTTGTTGTTGTTAAGTGCCGTCGAGTTGTTTCCAACTCATAGCAACACCATGCACAGCAGAACGAAACACTGCCCAGTCCCGCGCCAGCCCCACAATCCCTGCTATACTTGAGCCCATCATCGCAGCCACCGTATCAATCCA
>NW_006923785.1:5602-6349 GCF_000298275.1 Orycteropus afer afer
TGAATAACAGTCATATTAACGGGTCTTCCTTGTAGGCGTATGGATATTATCCTATCACTGACAGCATTGTATTTCAGGACAGATCTTGAAACATAAATAATTACATATCTGGCAAGGGATTTATCTCTAAGATTTATAGAAAACTCCAATGCCTCAACAGCAAAGGGATTAACAATCCAATTGAAAAATGTGCAGAAGATATGAATAGACACTTCACCAAGGAGGATATTCAGGTGGCTAGCTAATACATGAAGAGATGCCCACAATCATTGGGCATCAGAGAGATGCAAATCAAAACAATGATGAGATACCATCTCACCCTAGCACTGATTGCAAGGTTCAACAAGACAGAAAATAACAAATCCTGGTAGGGATGTGGAGACTGGGACTCTCATGCAGTGCTGGTGGGACTGTGAAGTGAAATAACCACTGTGGAAAGCAATATGGTGATTCCTTGGAAAGTTGGAATTGGAGGCACCATTTGACCCAGCAATCCCATTACTAGGTATACATCCTAGAGAGGTGAGAGCCAGGATACGAACAGATATATACACACTCATGTTCATCACAGCATTATTTACAATAGCTAAAAGATGGAAACAACCTACATGCCCATCAGCAGAAGAGTGGATGAACAAACTATGGTACATACCCATAATGGAAGGCTATGCAGCACTAAAGAATAATGTAGAGTCTGTAAACACTGCATAATATGGATGAACATGGAGGACATTATGCTAAGTGAAA
>NW_006923785.1:6715-7391 GCF_000298275.1 Orycteropus afer afer
AAAAAAAAAAAAAAGGAAAAAAAAACTGTGTTGTTACAGAACTTCTAGATGGTAGGGAAGCCAAGACAGCTACAAGATAGAAAAGACTGTTTTAAACTTGGGAAGAAAACTATAAATCACAGGGTAACCTCAAAGAAAAATGATAAACCTTCACATCAAAGTAAAAAAGAGGACCAGAACAAATATTTAGCAAATACTAAATCAATAGCAACGAAGGAAGTGATAACACTATTCATAAACAAAATGAGCTCAGCATAGAAAATTATATGGAACAAAGAAATAGACACCATGAAAAAGCACATAATAAACATGACAGCAACAAATTCATATTTGCTGATAATTTCATATCTGACAAGAGACTTTTCTCTAAGATTTATAGAAAACTCTAATGCCTCAGCAGCAAAGAAATTCACAATCAAATTGAAAAATGGGCAGAAGTCATGAATAGACACTTCACCAAGGAGGATATTCAGGTGGCTAGCTAATACATGAAGAGATGCTCACAATCATTGGCCATCAGAGAGATGCAAATTGAAACAATGATGAGATACCATCTCACCTCAGCACTGATGGCAAGGTTTAACAAGACAGAAAATAACAAATGCTGGCAGGGATGTGGAGAGATTGGGACACTCATACACTGCTGGTGGTACTGTGAAGTAATACAACCACTGTG
>NW_006923785.1:7879-11547 GCF_000298275.1 Orycteropus afer afer
TGCCCATCAGTGGAAGAGTGGATGACCAAACTATGGTTCACACCCATAATGGAATGCTATGCAGCACTAAAGAATAATGTAGAGTCTGCAAAACACCACATAATATGGATGAACTTGGAGGACATTATGCTGAGTGAAATAAGTCAATTACAAAAGGACAAATATAGTATTAGTTTGTTGTTGTGGAGGGTTAAGGAAAGGTTTATATGTGGAAGGAAACTTTCTTTGTTCATTGCCAGAAGTGGGAAGGGAGGGGAGGCAACATTGAAAAAAAAATTGACTCATGTCACGTTAGTTTTGTGTATTTCACTGTACATAAATTATATTTCAATAAAATGCATTTTAAAAACAAAAGAAAAGAAAAGAAGAAATTGAACAAGTCATAAAAAACCATGGCCAAGATGGTTTCACTGGCGAATTATACCAAACATTCAGAGAAAAACTGACACCAATGCTACTGAAACTATTCCAGAACACAGAAAAGGATGGAATCATCCAAATTCATTTTATGAAGCAAGTATAACCCTGATACCAAAACCAGGCAAAGACACCACTACAAAGGAAAACTAAAGACCAATATTCATCATAAATATAGATGAAAAAATCTTCAGCAAAACACTAGCCAATAGACCCCAATGACATATGCAAGGATAGATCAACATTAGAAAAACAATTAATGTCATACATCACATAAATAAATCAAAGGAAAAAAACCACATGATCATATCAATTGATGCAGAAAAGACATTTGATAAAATCCAACACCTATTCCCTGATTTAAAAAAAAAAAAAAAATCTCAGCAACATAGGAATAGAAGGGAAATCCCACAACATAATAAAGGGCATATATGCAAAACCAACAGCCAACATTATTCTCAGTGGAGAGAGACTGAAACCATTTCCCTTGCAAACTTGAACTAAACAAGGATGCCGTCTATCAGCACTTCTATTCAACACTTTATTGGAAGTCGTAGCCAGGGCAATAAGGCAAGAAAGGGAAATGAAAGACATCCAAATTGGTAAGGTAATAAAGAAGAAGCAAAACTATTCCTGTTTGCTAAGGACATGATCCTATATATAGAACCCTCAAGAGACGCAGCAAAAAAGCTACCAGAACTAATTGAGAGATTTAGAATTGTGGCAGGTTACAAGATCAACTTCTGAAAATCAGTTGGATTCCTGTACACCAGCAAAGAGATTGCTGAAAAGGAAATAAGAAAATCAATACCATTTACAATAGTTACAAAAAAAGTAAAATACTTGGGAATAAATCTCATGAGGGACACAAAATTCCTGTACAAAGAAAACTACAAATCACTACTCCAAGAAACCATAAGATATCTACATAAATAGAACATACCATGGTCGTGGATAGGAAGATTGAACATTGTCAAAATGTCAATTCTACACAAAGCAATCTATACATTCAATGCAATCCCAATCCAGATCCCATCAACATTTTTTAAGGATATGGAAAAAACAATCACTAATTTTATATGGAAAGAAAATAGACTTTGAATAAGTAAAGCACTACTGAGGAAGAAGAACAAAGTAGGAGGTCTCACACTCCCAGATCTCAAAACCTACTACATAGCCACAGTAGTTAAAACAACCTGGTACTGGTACAACAGAAACATAGACCAGTGGAACATAACTGAGAACCCAGAAATAAATCCACTAGCCTATGATCAGCTGATTTTTGACAAAGGGCTGGAATCCTTTAAATAGAGAAGAGATGGTCTCTTTAACAAATGGTGCTGGAAAAACTGGATATCCATTTGCAGAATAATGAAACAAGATCCATGCCTCACACCACACACAAAAATTAACTCGAGATGGATCAAACACTTAAAGGTGAAATCTAAAAGTATAAAGTTCCTCAAGGAAAAAATAGATGCAAATTTAGGGGCCTTAATTTATGTTATAAATAAACTGTCAAGCAAAACCCAAAATGCACAAATAGCTGAAGGTAAACTAGATGAATGGGACCTTCTAAAAATAAAAATTTTATGTGCTTCAGAAGACTTCTCCAAAAGAATAAAATGAGAAACTACAGATTGCGAATATTTGGCAATGACATATCTGACAAGGACTTATCTCTAAAATTTTTAGAAAACTCCAACACCTCAACAACAAAAAGATTAACAATCCAATTAAAAAATGGGCAGAAGACAAGAGTAGACACTTCACCAAAGAGGATATTTAGGTGGCCAGAAAATACATGAAGAAATGCCCATGATCATTAGCCATTGTTGTTATGTGCCATCAAGTCAGACCCAACTCATAGTGACCCGTCCTTGGGTTTCTGAGGCGATATCACTACTGAAGTAGATTGCCAAACCATCGATCTGAGGAGTAGTTAGTGGGTTAGAACCACCAGCCTTCTGGTTAGCAGTCAAGTGCCTTAGGCACTATGGTACCAGAGCTCCCCATTAGCCATTAGAGAGATGAAAATGAAAACAAAAAATGAGATACCATCTCACCCCAGTGCTAATGACAAAGTTCAACAAGACAGAAATTAACAATTGCTGGCAAGGATGTGGAGAGACTGGGACTCTCATACACTGCTGGTGGGACTGTCAAATGATACAACCACTGTGGAAAGCAGTATGGTGATTCCTTAAAAAGCTGGAATTAGAAATACCATTTGACCCAGCAATCCCATTACTAGGTATGTATCCTAAAGAAGTGAGAGCCAGGACAAGAACAGATATATGCACACCCATGTTCATTGCAGCATTATTTACAAAAGTAAAGAAGATGGAAACAACCTAGGTGCCCATCAACAGAAGAATAGATAACCAAAGTACGGTACATACACACAATGGAATACTATGCAACACTAAAGAATAATGTAGAATCTGCAAAACACCCCATAACATGGATGAACTTGGAGGACCTTATGCTAAGTGAAATAAGTCAGTCACAGAAGGGCAAACATATATTAGTTCACTATTGTAAAAAGTCAAGGAAAGGTTTATATATGGAAGGAAACTTTCTTTGTTGCTTACCAGAGGAGGGAGGGGAGGGGAGAGAACAATGACAAAAAAAATGCATCACCCATGTCATTTAGTTTTGTGTATTTCACTGTACAAAAACTATATTTCAATGAAATGTATTTAAAAAGAAGAAGAGAGATCGATATTTGTGCCCATTCTAAAGAAAAGTGGCTCAAGATAATATGGAATTATCAAATAATATCATTAATTCACATGAAGTAAAATCTTTTTGAAGATATTTCAAAAATGGTTGCAGTAGTATATTTACAGAAATGCAAACTGGATTCAGAAGATGACAGGAAATGAGGAATATCATTGCTGATGTCATATGGATCTTGGCTGAAAGCAAAGAATAACAGAGCGGGATTGACAAAAATGGCATCTCTCCTGTAGTGTGCACACAAGTTCCCTCTAGCATCTCAGTGCCTGAAAACTAGGTGCAGCAATTTGAAATGGGGATTCTGGTGTTCTGAACACCTCATTAAGTCAGAGTATGCTAAACTCAGGGCAGGAGGATTAGAAAGGAGAAAGGGGCAGTGCAATTACCTGGGGGGGGGGTAAAAATAACAAAAACAGGTGAACCTGCCCTGCGGAGTGCTGAGTGGCAGACAAGAAAGGGCACTGGAGACCTCACTGGGGCAGTGGAGAGAATGCACCACACCAGAGAAC
>NW_006923785.1:11647-12401 GCF_000298275.1 Orycteropus afer afer
GTAAACTGGGACCACTGGGAGGGAACTGAGATTCCTCTGGCTCTGCTACCACAGAAGTGTGGGAACAGTGAGGAGAAAAAATCCGCAAGTGGGCAGGTCCTGGGACAAACTCCCATTGCAGATAGGGACAGTTATTCTAGTTCAGCCTTTTGGCATGGAGGGGCCTGGAAAGCGGGGTTTTTTGTGGCTGTCTGAACCTGGCAGAATGTGGCAGCCCCCTAAAAATTGGAGTCTTTGCTGAACTTGAGCTGTGGGCCTGTGAGTAACAATATAATGTCATCATTAGCAGCTCGCTCATAGCCCTAGAAACCACTCCTGGCACCTTGGAGCTTTTATTTGTTCTCTCTTTCCTTCCCCTCCACTTCTACCCTGACTTATCCAGTAGAAAAAACATATTCAGCCACCAGAACACTGGCCGGCCCCAATCCTAAACTCCCTTTATAACAGAGAGCTGATTCCACATTCCACACAGTGATTCCACCATCACAAAGAAAACTGCACAGCAACCCAGCACACCTCAAAAAATTAAATACATCAGCTCACATTATCAACATGTTGAATCATAAAACCAAGAGAAAACAAATCAGTACATAACTAATGGTTAAAAACAACTCAAAAATGTCTAGGAAAAAACAGACAACCTCAAATTAAACAAACAAACTAAAAAAACAGGATAAGACATTGGAAGTAAAATACCAAACAAACGTCTCATTAAACATTGAGGAAGAGGAGGCAATAGAATTATTCAACAAAG
>NW_006923785.1:12886-14246 GCF_000298275.1 Orycteropus afer afer
AGATAAAAACAAATTAAGAGTTAAGGGGTGGAAAAAAATATACCAAGCCAATGGTAATCAAAAAAGAGCAGGAGTGGAAATATCAATTTCTGATAAAATAGACTTTAAGGTGAAAAGTAACATAAGAGACAAAAAAGGACACTATATGCTGCTGAAAGGGTCAATTGACAAAGAAGATGTTATGATAATAAATATTTATGCACCCAATGAAAGTGCTCCAAAATATATGAAGTAAATATTAATAGAATGAAAAGGGACAATAGACAAGTCTACCATAGTAGTAGGAGACTTTATCACACAAATTCCAAGGAGGGACAGATCAACCAGAAAAAAAACTTAACAAAGATACAGAAGAACTCAACAACACAATCAACCAACTCGACCTCATAGACGTATACAGAGTATTCCACCCAAAAAAGCACAATTTACATTCTTCTCCAGTCCACATGGATCCTTCTCCAGAAAAGATCATATGTTAGGACATAAAATAAGTGTCAATAAATTCAAAAACACCAAAATACTACAAAGCATCTTCTCGGACCACAATGCTATAAAATTAGAAATTAATAACAGGAAGATCAAGGAAAAAACATCAAACATGTGGAAATTGAACAGTACACTGCTCAAAAATGACTGGGTAAAAGAACAAATAAAAATGAAATAAAAAAAAATTCCTAGAAACAAACAAGAATGAAGATACATCATACCAAAACCTATGGGACACAGTAAAAGCATACTCAGAGGTCAGTTTATAGCAATAAATGCATACATCAAAAAAGAGGAAAGAAACAAAATCAACATGCTAACTCAACAACTCCAACTAGAAAAAAACAACAAAAGAATCCTACAATATCTAGAAGTAACGAAATAATAAAGATCAGAGCAGAAATAAATGAAACAAAAAACAATAGAGAAAGTCAACAAAACAAAAAGCTGGTACTTCAAAAAGATTAACAAAATTGACAAACCACTGGCAACTCTAACAAAAGAAAAGACAAAGAAGATGCAAATTACAAGAATAGTAAACAATAAGTGTGTCATCACAACAGAACCAACTGAAATAAAAAAGATGTTGTTGTTGTTGTTGTTAGATGCCATCGAGTCGTCTCCAACTCATAGCGACCCTACACACAGGAGAGCAAAACTCCACCTAGTCCTGATCCAGCTCCATGATTCTTGCTATATGTGAGCCCATCACCACTGCCACTGTGTCAATCCTTCTTGTTGAGGGCCTTCCCCTCTTTTGTCAACCCTCCACCTTACCAAGCATTACATCCTTCTCCAGGGAATGGTCCCTTCTGACAACATGACCAAAGTATGTGAGACAAAGTCTGGCCATTCTTGCCTCCAAGGAGCATTC
>NW_006923785.1:14643-15338 GCF_000298275.1 Orycteropus afer afer
CACATGCATATTAGGTGATTGAAAAGACCATGGCTTGTCTCAGGTGCACCTTAGTCCTCAAGGAGACATCTTTGCTCTTCAGCACTTGACAGAGGTCCTTGCAGCCAATTTGCCCAGTGCTATACATCAACTGATGTCCTGACTGCTGCTTCCATTGGCGTTGATTGTAGAACCAAGCAATGTGAAGTCTTCAACAATTTCAATCTTTTCTCAATTTATCATAATATTGCTTATAGGATGAGTTGTTGAGGATTTTTGTTTTCTTTATATTGAAATGCAATCCATACTGCAAACTGTATTCTTCAATCTTCATCAGTAAATACTTCAAGTCATCCTCACTTTCAGCAAGCAAAGTTGTGTCATCAGAGTATTGCAGGTTGTTAAAGATGCTTCCGGCAATCCTAATGTCATGTTCTTCTTCATATAGTCCAGCTTCTCAGATTATTTGGTCAGCATACAGATTGAATGAGTATGGTGAAAGACCTGACACACTCCTTTCTTAATTTTAAACCATGTAGTGTTTCCTTTTTCTGTTTGAATGACAGCCTGATGGTCTATGTACAGGTTCCTCATGAGTACAATAAGTGTTCTGGAATGCCCATTCTTCTCAATGTTATCCACAATTTGTTACGATCCACAAAATTAAATGCTTTTACATAGTCAATGAAACACAAATAAACATCTTTCTGGTATGC
>NW_006923785.1:16734-17724 GCF_000298275.1 Orycteropus afer afer
TTTCCTCATCTTTGGCTTTGGTGGTTGGTGCACAAATTTGAATAATAGTACTAACGGGTCTTCCTTGTAGGCATATGGATATTATCTTATCACTGACAGCATTGTACTTCAGGACAGCTCTTGAAACAACATTTGTGATGATGAAAGCCATACCATTCCTCTTCAATTTGTGATTCTTGGCATAGTATATCATATGGTTGATTCAAAATGCCCAAAACCCATCCATTTCAGCTTACTAATGCCTAGGATATCAATCTTTATGAGTTCCATTTCATTTTTGACAACTTCCAATTTTCCTAGATTCATATTTTGTACATTCCATGTTCCAATTATTAATGGATGTTTGCAGCTGTTTTTCCTCAATTGGAGTTGTGCTATGTCAGCACATGGAGGTCCTGAAAGACTTACTTTATCCATATCATTAAGGTTGGTTCTACTCTGATGGGGCAGCCCTTTCCCAGTCCTATTTTATGTGCCTTCAAACCCAAGGGGCTAGTCTTCCTGCACTGTGTTGGACAGTGTTTCTGAACTAGTCATAAAGTTGCCCAGTAATGTATTAGACAGTGTTCCTCTGCTATTCATAAGGTTTTCTCTTGCAAATTTTTGAGAAGTAGTGGCCTCCTCCTTCTTCCTAGTCTGTCTTAGTCTGTAAGCTACGTTGAAACCTGTGCACCATGTGCAACTCTTCTGGTGTCTGAAACACCAGTGGCACAGCCTCAAGCCTCACAGCAATTTACAAGCCCCACAGGATGACACACTGATGGACAAGTTTGTCTACATTAGCTGTTGGAAAACTCTGTGCTCTCCCTTACCTAGTTCCTACCTAGAACCTTCCACTTTGTGGTTCCTGGCTGCTCCTTCCCTTTCCTGGCTCTAGGGGGCTTGGGGCCTAGCCTTGCCTCCCTCCACTTTACCTGGATATCCTGCCGCTCTGGAGTTCCCAGACACTGACAGAATATTATGAAAAACTGTATTCCAACAAATTTGAGA
>NW_006923785.1:19129-19862 GCF_000298275.1 Orycteropus afer afer
TTGTATTGGAAGTCCTGGCCAGGGCAATAAGGCAAGAAAGAGAAATAAAAGGCATACAAATTGGCAAAGATGAACTAAAAGTATCTCTATTTGTGGACGATATGATCCTGTACATAGAAAACCCAAGAGACTCAACAACAACAACAACAACAACAAACTACTGGAACTAATAGGTTCAGCAAAGTGGCAGGATACAAGGTCAACATACAAAAATCAGTTGGATTCCTCTACACCAACAAAGAAAACTCTGATAAAGAAATAAGGGAAACAACACCACTTACAATAGCTACTAAAAATATAAAATATCTAGGAATAAATCTTACCAGAGACACAAAAGACCTATACAAAGAAAACTATAAAACACTACTACAAGAGACAACAAGGGGACTACATAACTGGAAGAGCCTACCTTGTTCATGAATAGGTAGACGGAATATTGTGAAAATGTCAATACTACCTAAATCAATCTACACATTTAATGCAATCCTGATTCAGATACCAACAAAATTTTTTAAGGACACGTAAAGACCAATTACTAACTACATATGGAAAGGAAAGAGATAATCAGAGCACTTCTAAAGAAGAAGAACAAAGTGGGAGGTCTCACACTCCCAGATCTTAAAACGTACTGTACAGCCACAGTGGAAGCTCTGGTGGTGTAGTGCCTAAGGCACTTGACTGCTAACCAGAAGGCTGGAGGTTCAAACCCACCAGCCACTCCTCGGAAGGAAGA
>NW_006923786.1:0-843 GCF_000298275.1 Orycteropus afer afer
CCTTTTACCATTTCTTTATCTCTGCTGTGAGTTCTGTTTATTTTTGCTTATAAGGGCCTCTACTCCATTTTCTATGGAGGTCTGTTATTAGGCTACTGGGCAAGTTTGTCTGCCTGCACAGAATTGGAAATGCCTTTGAGCTTAAGGCTACTTGGGGTGGCCCTTAGCAAAAACTGATGAGTATGGGAATATGAAAGGCAGCCTCTTTGCTTCCAGTCAGGACAAACTCCTGAGGAGTAATGTATTCTCTAAAGCTCTCTTGCAGAATCAATCTTAAGCTAGGATCTGCCTGAACTTGTGCCCTTCCTTAGCTTCTTCCCTTTCCTGTCTTACTTCCCTACTCCTTTGCTGGTTTTTCCTTAGAGCATTTCCTTAATAAATTCCTAGAAAATTCTTCTTTAGAATCTGCTTCTAAGAACCCAATCTAAGACACTCACAAACCAGTAGTGATATCTATGCACGTGCTCAGGAGGGGTTGTAATCAGTTTCAGATTATAGAGTTTCTTACAGATGGTGTCCAAGCACAGCTCCTCTGATTCAATTCTCAGAAAAGTCTAAGAAGGTGCAGATGACAACAATATTGTGAACTCTGTTTTACTGGAAAATCATAACTGGAATGATAATGAGCCTTGATCTTCCAACCACAAGAATAAAAAATAACTTTCACTTAAGAAATATGAAATATGACTGATAAATTGACTTTATGATAAACAAAATTATACTCCTCCCATTCAGTCATCGGTGGCTTCTTGTCCTACCATGCCCACTTCAAGTAGGGACCACCCAGATGTCATCAGAGACACTGAGATCACTGCAGCCACTGCACCACTCTGACAGGCACCC
>NW_006923786.1:6148-7313 GCF_000298275.1 Orycteropus afer afer
AAGGAGTGTTTAGAATTACAAAAGTTCTGTTAGCACTACTGACACTAAAAGGTTTCTGGTTAAAGATTTTCCTGGAAGCTGCTAGAACTCTAGCTTCAGATTGACTCACAGTGGCTGCTGCCAAGAGATCAGGGCTGTGACAGTGGCAGTAGGAGGAGGAGTAAGAAAGGCAGCCAGGGGAGGAAGCAGAGGTAGTAGAGGAGGAGAGGCAGGCAAGGCTAGAAGAGTTTAAAACCCATGAAGTAGGGCAAAAACCATAGATAGGAAGGAAGGAAGGGAAGGGAGCCGGGACAGTCTGACCTGGGGGGTGGCCAGCAGGAAAGCCAGTGTGCACCATAATAGGCAGGCAGAGACCAGGCACAGCTCTTGGAGATGAGGCAGCTACCAACAGGAACAGCAGTGGCAGAACGGAGCTTTTGCACAGTCCTTCAGGGCAACTGTGGTCATACAATACAGTACCTGCTTGTGACTGTCCTGCATTCCCCTCTCCTGTATATAATATAGAGTTGGCACAATGTCCAAATCGCATAACATCCTATCTCATAGAACATATTGTGGAGGTTAACTGACACATATCTGTATTTCCATCTTACATTTGTTAATAGAAAATTTTCAGGAGGTTCCGCCCTAGTCAAGTTTATCTCCTGTGAAAGTGTTAATAGACTTTCCATGAGGAAACAAGCAGCTCTGGTAATGTAGTGCCTAAGGCACTTGACTGCTAACCAGAAGGCTGGCAGTTCAAACTCACCAGCCACTCCTTGGAAGGAAGGTTGAGTAATCTACTTCCATAGTGATACTGCCTCGGAAACCCAAGGAGGTATCCTTATGAGTCGGGGCTGACTCAACAGCATGTAACAACAACATAAGGAAACAAGGTTGTTGTTTTTTTTTTTTAATCTGTAGGATTTCTCAGAAACTTTATCTTGCTAATATGTATTGTACATCTCTCAATGCAATATTTTCCAAATTAGTGGTCACAAAACCTTATTTTTCAGAGCATCTATGCTGCTATAGGAGCTCTGGTAGCATAGTGCCTAAAGCATTTGACTGTTCACACCCACCAGCCATTCCTCGGAAGGAAGATGGAGCAATCTATTTCCGTAGTGATAGAGCCTCGGAAACCCAAGGAGACCCAAGGAGGGGTTGCTATGAGTCAGATCCAACT
>NW_006923786.1:7930-8646 GCF_000298275.1 Orycteropus afer afer
ACACACACACACACACACATATAATATAATAGGTGCCTATTATTCATCTATTTATCTTTTGCTGTGAATTCTGATATCCTTTCTATAAAAATTCAGAATACATTACTTAGGAGATATAGTATCTATTATACTCTAAAATGATTTCATATTTTGTTATTCTATGTGTTTTTGTCTCTGTCTCAAATTAGATTAGAAACCCCCAGTTTCAGGTTAAGTGTTAAAACATTTTTTGAATGAAATTATACATTAATATTAATATTCAATTAATACAAACAATATTACAAGTGTTGCCATTGAGAAAAAAATTTTACGATGATTTTGGGAAATAGTATTAAAAGTAAGACCTTAGCATTTGATATTCACTTTCTCTGGAACAATCTTCCCAAAGAGTTCTTATCACAACTGATACACACAAACACAAACATATGTATATTGTGTGTGTATCACACAATATACATCACACAACTTCTCAAGGTCACCCGGTAAGTGATGAAGTCAAGATTCAGAGGTTAGCCTCTTTAAAAGATCAGCACTCTGAACTTTGAAAAATGCCCCGTGGATGTGCCTGAAGTCTTAACAGGTGGTACAGACAAATAAGAGAGATTAAACTCGTAGTCAAGAGAAGTAGGGGTGGGGGAAAAGAGATGCCAAGCCATGTAAAGATTGCTCAACATCAGAAGCTCAGAAGAGACAAAGACTGTCTGGTAGAACTGACA
>NW_006923786.1:11048-13881 GCF_000298275.1 Orycteropus afer afer
ATGAGGAACCTGTACCTTGACCAGGAGGCTGTCATTCGAATGGAACAAGGGGACACTGCATGGTTTAAAATCAGGAAAGGAGTGTGTCACGGTTGTATCCTTTCCTCATACTTATTCAATCTGTATGCTGAGCAAATAATCCGAGAAGCTGGACTATATGAAGAAAAAAGTGGCATCAGGATTGGAGGAAGAATCATTAACAACCTGAGATATGCTGATGATACAACTTTGCTTGAGGCACTTACTGATGAAGATCGAGGAACACAGTCTGCAGTATGGATTACATCTCAATATAAAGAAGACAAAAATCCTCACAACTAGACCAATAAGCATCATCATGATAAATTGGAGAAAAGATTGAGGTTGTCAAAGAATTCACGTTGCTTGGTTCTGCAATTGAGGCCAATGGAAGCAGCAGTGAGGACATTAGACAACGTATAGCACTGGGTAGGTTGGCTGCAAAGGAACTCTTTCAAGTGCTAAGGAGCAAGGATGTCTCCTTGAGGACTAAGGTGCGCCTGACACAAGCCATGATATTTCCAATCGCCTCGTATGCATGTGAGAGCTGGACAATGAATAAGGAAGACCGAAGAAGAGTTGATGCTTTTGAGTTGTGGTGCTGGTGAAGAATGCTGAAGGTACCATGGACTGCCAAAAGAACTAACAGATCTGTCCTGGAAGAAGTGCAGCCGAGATGCTACTTGGAAGCGAGGATGGCCAGACTTCATCTCACCTACTTTGGTCATGTTGTAAGAGGGGACCATTCCCTGGAGAAGGATGTCATGCTTGGTAAGGTGGAGGGTCGACGGGAAAGAGGGGAAGGCCTTCGACAAGATGGATTGACACAGTGGCTGCCACAATGGGCTCAAGTATAACAAGGATCATGGAGCTGCTGTGGGATTGGGCGGTGTTTCGTTCTGCTGTGCATGGGGTTCTCTAGGAGTTGGAAGCAACTAGTCGGCACCTAACAACAACAACATACATACGTGTGTGTGTGTGAGAGAGAGATAGTATACGTACATGAGCCTATAGTCTGCTCCCTGTAGAATATAGGTTGCATGGGATTAAAGACTTCATTTTGCTGTTGCTGTATTCCCAATATGAGGCATGTGGCAGATGTTCAATACGTAATGTGGGAATAAAGAAGGAAAGAATGGATCTGACGTGTACAAATGCTTGTGGGACTTTGGCGCTTTTTACAGAGTGATGCTCCTGCCTTACACTCATGTCTTAATCATAATAGTTACCCACTGAATAGTAGCATAAGTGGTCATCTGGAGCTTGAGTGATTCGGGATAAGAAGAATTATATTGACAGGATAGAGGGTTAAAGAATAAGGTGTGAACTGAAAGGAGTGGTGGGCATCTATTGTTTTGACCAAGCCAGTTGAAAAATATGTATTAAAAGGGAATTGAATTGATGCTAAGTTGATTAAACACAGAAGCAACTAGGCTAAGAAGAGGAAATGAGTTAGGTTCTTGTTTTAGGACCTGAGGACTGGAACTCAGAGTAATGGAGCAAGTGGTTGTAATGTAGGGGTGATGCTGTTGTTAGGAAGAAGTTTCAAGGTGTCACAGATATTTATTTACATTACTATTTCCCATAATACCCAGATAAATATGCGCACTCAGTACTTTGACCCTTCATTCCCATAGGAACTTATTTCTTACTTTTAAATTAAAGTTAATAGGATAAAAGGAACCTCTTTAACAGGGTTGACTGTAAAATCAACTACTTCTAGAATGCGAAAATTGCTATGATTCTCACCCGGTGATAGACTAATAAAACAATTTTGCTCTTATGCCACAAGTAGTTCCGACATAAATTTGTCATTTACAATAATTTCTTTATATTGTCTTTTTAATTGTACTACTGAAATTCTACATGTCCACATTAGAAATTTCACAGTGCTCCTTGACTCTTGCCTCCCTATATTATCATACACAGCCTACAATCAAATCATATAATTTCTTCCTTCATTTCAAGTGGCATACTCTCCATTCCAGGTCAGGTGTCCATCACTTTACTTTTGGATTACTTCAACAACCACTAGCTGGGCTCCATGCTCAGTGAATTCTGGCTGTAAACCTAGATTGCTGTTGGAGACTTTGAGGTAATGGAAAGAGAAGTACAGGGTCCCATAAAGACCTAGTTATAAATAAAATCAGTTTAAACTCAGAAGAAGACCTTTTATTTTGCTCAGGTTACACTTTAGAAGTACAGGAAGGGATTCATGATTTTGATACTGTAAGAGTGCTCAGTGAGGAAGAACTCAACATGGAAATTATGTCACCTGATTTTTTATAAGCAGAAGTATGGGGTCACCATAGACCAATTTCTTACTCTATAATAAAGTAGCTATTGTATTTAAGGAAATACTGGCTCCCTTATACTGGGAGAAGACTGTGTGGTAGATTGTTTCCAGTTTTGCAATTTTTCCCCTGTCTTGCCACGGCTTTCCTGGATTTGACCATGAGACTCACTATGACTATTGTAATGTAGATGGAAGCGAGTGTGGGGCAATTTTGAGCAGAGACTTCAAGAGACATGACGTGTTTTAGTTTACTCTCTTGATTTCTGAGTCTGACACGAGAAGTGAATGTCCTACATAGCCATGACTAATTCATAATGAAAATATGGGGAATAAAGCTAAAATTGAACAGAGAGTCCAGCCCAGCCCAGCCCAGCCCAGCCCAGCCAGTGGCCTACTGCTTATCCATGAACCCATACATAAGAAATAAATGTTTGATATTTTAGGCTACTGGGTTTCAGATTTGTTTGTTATGTACAATAGCTTCAGTAAAACTTGATACAAATTGCAATGGGACCTCAT
>NW_006923786.1:14881-16714 GCF_000298275.1 Orycteropus afer afer
TAGGGAAGCAACAGGCTACAATTCAAGTTCAGAAATGCACTCAGTCTCTCACAGCCAGCCATCTCACTTAGCAGCCAGCAGTCTCTCTCTCAGCAACGTGTGTCTCTTGCATTTCTCAGCATTGCATGTCTCTTATGTCTCTCTTTCAGCAGCATATATCTCTTGAATTCCTCTCTCAGCAAGTGCATGTCTCTCAGGAGCATGTTTCTCTCAGCAGCATGTCTTTCTCACCCAGCAGTCAGAGAGACTCCTTCTACCTCTAGGAGAGCTCCTTTTGAGCCTGGCAGAATGTCCAAACTAACCATTCCCAACATCAGGATTCTATACACCTGGGAATGAACAAACTTCCCAGAAAATTACTTCATGCTGCTTCCAACAGAAATATCCCAAATGGATAACTTTAACAATCAGGATACTCAGTTTCTCATGGCAAATTCCACCACAGAGTTTACAAAGACTTATGGCTAGAAAACCCACACTGTAATTTACTACACCACAAAGGTGATCCCACAGAATGTGCAAATTATCAAACAATATCATTAATATCTCATGCAAGTAAAATCTTACTGAAGGTAATTAAAAAAACATTGCAGCAGTATATTGACAGAGAACTTCCAGAAATACAAGCTGGATTCAGAAGAGGACATGGAACATGGGATATCACTGTTGATGTCAGATGGACCTTGGCTCAAAGCAAAGAATACAAGAAAAATGTTAATTTATGTTTTATTGACTATGCAAATGCATTTGATCATATGGACTACAACAAATTGTGGATAACACTGAGAAGAATGAGAATTCCAGAGCACTTCATTGTACTCATGAGGAACCTGTACATAGACCAAGAAGCTGTGATTCACAGAGAACAAGGGAATACTGCACTGTTTAAAATCAAGAAGGGAGTGTGTCAAGGTTGTATCCTTTCACCTTACATATTCAGTTTCTATACTGATCAAATAATCCAAGAAGCTGGACTATATGAAGAAAAACAAAGAAGAATGTGGCATCAGGATTGGAGGAAGAATCATTAACAATCTGTGATATGCTGATGACAAACTTTGATGATTTGTCAAAATTATGAAGATTGAAGAATACAGTCTGCTGCATGGATTACACTTCAATATAAAGAAAACAACAATTCTCACAACTGGAGCAATAAGCAGCATCATTATAAATGGAGAAAAGACTGAAGTTGTCAAAGACTTCATCATTAGTTCTACAATCAACACCAGTTGAAGCAGCAGTCAAGATATCAGACGATGTATAACACTGGGTAAATTGGCTGCAAAAGACCTCTTTCAAATGCTGAAGAACAAAGGTGTCTCCTTGACGACTAAGGTGCACCTGACATGAGCCATGGTGTTTTCAATCACCCACATGCATGTGAGAGCAGGACAATGAATAAGGAAGCCCAAAGAAACATTGATGCTTTTGAGTTATGGTGCTGGTGAAGAATACTGAAAGTACCAAGGACTGTTAAAGAACGAACAAATCTGTCCTGGAGGAAGTGCAGCCAGAATGCTTCTTGGAAATGAGAACAGCAGACTTCATCTCACCTACTAGGGTCATGTTGTAAGAAGAGACCATTCCCTGGAGAAGGATATCATGTTTGGTAAGGTGGAAGGGCAATGAAAGAGAGGAAGCCCCTCAATGAGATGGATTGACACAGTGACTGCAATGATGGCTCAGGTATAACCAGGATCATGGAGTTGACACAGGACTGGGCAGTGTTTCATTCTGCTGTACATAGGGTCACTTTGAGTCAGAGACTACTCGACAGCACCTAACAACAATAACAACAACTAACATCCCTGGGAAAATCCTGCACTCTTA
>NW_006923787.1:0-2486 GCF_000298275.1 Orycteropus afer afer
AATATACTTCTGTAGTGATACCTCCTCAGAAACCCAAGGAGGGGTCACTAAGAGTCAGGTCCGACTAGACGGCACATAACAACAACAACAACAACAACAACAGGCATTCGTGACCTGCAATGGACTGGTCTTGGCCAATTTCAATCAGACCACCATGTGGTCTACTATGCCAGGAATTACAATTTGAAGAGGAATGGTGTGCTGTTCATCACCACAAATATGTTTCAAGATCTGTCTTGAAGAACAATGCTGTCAGTGACAGGATAATATCCATAGGTCTAGAAGGAAGACCAGTTAATATGACTATTATTCAGATTTATGCAGCAACTACCAAAGCCAAAGATGAGGAAATTGAAGATTTTTATCAGCTTCTACAGTCTGAAATTGACCAAACATACAATCAGGATGTGTTAATTATCACTGGTGACTGGAATGCAAATGTTGGAAACAAAGAAGAATTGTTGGTAGTTGGAAAATTTGGCCTTGGTGACAGAAATATTGCTCAAAATTGCATGATAGAATTTTGCAAGTTCAATGACTTATTCATTGCAAATACTTTTTTTCAACAACACAAATGGCAGCTATACATGTAGACTTCACCAGTTGGAATAAATGGGAATCAGATTGAGTACATCTTTGGTAAAAGGCAATGGAAAAGCTCAATATCATTTGCTAAAACCAGACCAGGAGCTGATTGTGGAACAAACCATCAATTGTTCATATACAAGTTCAACTTGAAGTTAAAGTCCATGAGATGCAAAATATGATCTTGAATATCTCCCTCCAGAATGTAGAGACCATCTAAAGAACAGATTTGATGCATTGAACAGCAATCACCAAAAACCAGAAGAATTGTGGGATGACATCAAGAACATCATCCATGAAGAAAGCAAGAGATCACTAAAAAGATGGGAAAAGAAGAAAAGACCAAGATGGATGACAGAAGAGACTCTGCAATTTGCCCTTGAGTGGAGAGTACCTAAATCAAATGGAAGAAATGACAAGGTAAAAGATCTGAACAGATTTCAAAGAGCAATTTGAGCAGACAAAGCCAATGACTATAATGAAATGTGAAACATTTGGAGTTAGAAAACCAAAAGGGAAGAACATGCTCAGCATTTCTCAAGCTGAAAGAACTGAGGGAAAAAATTAAGTCTGGAGTTGCAATATTGAAAGATTCTATGGGCAAAATATTGAATGATGCAGGAAACATCAAAAGAAGATGGAAGGAATACATAGAGTCACAGTACCAAAAAGAACTGGTAGATTTTCTTCCATTTCAGGAGGTGCCATATGATCAAGAACCAATGGTACTGAAGAAAGAAGTCAAAGCTTCACTGAAATAATTGGGGAACAACAAGACTTCAGGAATTGATGAAATACCCATTGAGATGTTTCAGCAGATGCCCCGCTGGAGGCACTCACTCAGTTATGCCAAGAGATTTGGAAAAGAGCTACCAGGCCAACTGACTGGAAGAGATCGATTTTTGCATGTATTCCAAAGAAAGGTGATCCCACAGAATGTGGGACTTATCGAACAATATCATTAATATCACACACAAGTAAGATCTTACTGCAGACAATTTAAAAATCATTGCATCAGTATATTGACATAGAACTTCCAAAAGTACAAGCTGGATTCAGAATAGGACATGGAACAAGGGATATCATAGCTGTTGTCAGATGGATCCTGGCTCAAAACAAAGAATACCAGAAAGATATTTACTTGTGTTTTATTGACTATGCAAAGGCATTTGATTGTGGAGATCATAACAAATTGTGGATGACATTGAGAAGAATGGGAATTCCAGAACACTTGATTGTACTCATGAGTAACCTCTACCTTGACCAGGAGGCTGTTGTTTGAACAGAACAAGGGAACACTGCATGGTTTAAAATAAAAAAGGGAGTGTTTCAGAGTTGTATCATTTCCCCATACTTATTTAATCTGTGCGCTGAGCAAATAATCTGAGAAGCTGGATTATATGAAGAAAAACGTGGCATCAATATTGGAAGAAGAATCATTAACAACCTGAGATACAATGATGACACAACTTTGCTTGTTGAAAGTGGGGATGCCTTGAGATATTTACTGATGAAGATTGAAGACTACAGTCTGCAGTATGGATTACATCTCAATATAAAGAAAACAAAAATCATCACAACTGGACCTATAAGCAGCAACATGATAAATGGAGAAAAGATTGAAGTTGTCAAAGGCTTCATATTGCTTGGTTCTACAATCTATGCCAATGGAAGCAGCAGTCAGGACATGTTGTTGTTGTTGTTGTTGTTGTTGTTAAGTGCCGCCGAGTCGTTTCCGACTCATAGCAACCCCATGCGCAGCAGAATGAAACACTGCGTGATCCGGCGCCAGCCCCACAATCCCTGCTGTACTTGAACACATCATCGCAGCCACTGTATCAATCCATCTCGTTGAAGGCCTCCCCCTCTTTCGTCGACCCTCCACCCTACCAAGCATGACA
>NW_006923787.1:5281-11629 GCF_000298275.1 Orycteropus afer afer
AGGTGCATCTCACTGGGTTTTAAACACCAGAGGCTCAGCCTCAAAACTCACGTCTACATGTCACCACAGTAGGACAAACCGACAGACAAGTTTTTTCTGCTGTTGGAGACCTCTCATATCACCCCCACCTGGGTCCCTGTGGCTGACTGTTCCTCTTTCTGTCTTCCTGTCTTTTAATCCCCTTTCTCCTGCTCTTCTGGCCTGCTACTCTGGGCGTCCCTGAGTTGTCTCTCATCACCTGTAACCCTGGGGCTGACATGAGATGACATATAACATGAGATGACATCAGGACATGAGATGACTTATAACACTGGACAAGTTGGATGCAAGGGATCTCTTTCAAGCGCTGAGGAATAAGGATGTCTCTCCTTTTGGACTCTGGTATCATAATGGCTAAAGCACTTGACTGCTAACCAGAAGGCTGGCGGTTCAAACCCAGCAGCCACTCCTCGGAAGGAAGGTTGGGCAATCCTACTTCCGTAGTGATACTGGCTCGGAAACCCAAGGAGGGGTCACTATGAGTTGGGGCCGACTCGACAGCAAACAACAACAACAACAACTCCTTTTGGACTAAGGTGCATCTGACACAAACCATATTTTCAATCACCTTGCATGCATATGAGAGCTCAACAATGAATAAGGAAGACCAAAGAAGAATAATGCTTTTGAGTTGTGTGCTGGCAAAGAATGCTGAGAATACAATGGACTACTAAAAGAACTAACAGATCTGTGCTGGAGGAAGTTCAGCAGGAATGCTCCTTGGAAATGAGAATGGCCAGGCTTCATCGCACCTACTTTGGTCATGTTGTCATAAGGGAAGGCCCTCAATGAGATGAACTGATACAGTGGCTGTGACAATGGGCTCAAGTATAGCAAGGATCATGAAGCTAGCATGGAACTGGGAGTGTTTCCTTCTGCTGTGCATAGGGTCACTATGAGTCGGACATGACTCGACAGCACCTAACAACAACAACAAATGTGTATATTCCATAGTAAAAAAGACAGATTTTCTTTTACATTCAACATAGTAATTACTTTGAGCCAATTTCCACATTTACACTTAAATAAAATATCGTGACTACTTATTCAAGTTAAGAAAAGCTATTGCAATCTAAATATGTCAGGATAAAAATTCAGATCATTATTGAACATGCAAATAATTCTGTTGTATAAAAACTGATGTTTAAAATTCATTAGTCAAAGTAATTTCTAGCACTTCTGAGGTGTACTGTGAACAGACTCGTCTGATTTGTTCTTGATAACTATCCCTTCTCTTTAAAACAAGTAGAACTGTGTAAGTTCTGGTGAAATACATTGACAGGTAGAGAGACCCTCAGCTTCTGTGCCATAGAAGTAGAAGCATAACTGGTGCAGATGATAACAGACATGGAACTTTAGTGGATTATTCTAAAATTTAATTTAATTTGAAATAACTAGTGAGGTCATTAATTTTAAATCCATTATTTTGAAAATGAACTCCAAACATGTTTATCATTCTTTCATTTTAAAGGAACTCTCTTTGTATTAAATTCAATACATATATATATATATTTGAAAGAGAAAAAGTTATCAGTGCATTGTGTAATAGATGAGAATCTATCTCAAGCTAAGTCTCCCAATAATGACTATGAGTTCAAATCCCTATTTTTTAGGAATTGAATTTTGAAAAGATTGAAAACACAGTAAATTGGGAAATCGAATGTCATTTTATATGCATGTATGCAAAATATATGATATATTTTAAATACTAAATGAACCTTCACAAAGATTTTAAGTATCTTCTTGAATATTGGAGCTGGATTATGTAATATTACTAATATAAGGGAGCAACAATATAAGTTCCCTTTTATATTTTGCTTACAGGAAAATTTTAACCTTTGAATAATTACACCATTAAGAATGAATTTTTGCCAAGCATGCACTATCATAGATGTCTGTAAAACATCATTTTTCAAATCTTAAGTTTGTTGGTATACCTACATACTTTTTGAAGGCATCTCTCAGGGATTCTTTGACTTTCTCATTCCGGAAACTATAGATGAAAGGATTCAGCATTGGTGTTATGATGGTGTTCAGCACTGTGGCAAATTTGTTAATATCCACTGCATTACCTTTTTTGGGACGGACATAGAGGAAGATGGAGCTCCCATAATAAAGTATAACCACTGTGATGTGAGAAACACAGGTGGAGAAAGCTTTCTGCCTTCCCTGGACAGAGGGAATCTTAAGGATAGTTATGACAATGTAGGTGTAAGACACTCCTGTGAGAAGCAGGGAGCCCAAAAGCAACACAGCAGAAGAGATGAAGTCAACCATTTCAGCCAGAGAGATATCTACACAGGCTAGCTTTAGCATTGGGGCTCTGTCACAGAAAAAATGATGAATTTCATTCGGTCCACAAAATATTAAGGGGGCAGTTAAGACAGATGGCCCCAACATTGACAAGAATGCACCTACATATGATCCCAGAATCAAGAGTATACATGTCTGTTTGTTCATGATGATGGCATATCTCAGAGGGTTGCAGATGGCAACATATCGGTCAAAGGACATGATAGCAAGGATGACAAATTCTGTAGATCCCAACAGAAAGTAGAAGATAGATTGTATGAGACATCCCACAAAGGATATTGTTTTGGTGAGTGAAAAAGTGTTGGCTAACATCTTTGGCACCACTGTGGAGGTGATGGTGACCTCAATGAAAGAAAGATTTGCTACAAAGAAATACATAGGTGAGTGAAGATGATAGTCAATACACACCAGAAGAATAATCACGGTGTTGCCAATTAGAGATGTCATATACATGACCAGGAATATAGTAAAGAGGAGAAATTCTATTTCTTTCCCATTCTGAAACCCTAAAAGGATAAATTCAGTGACTCTGGTCTTGTTTCTGTGATCCATAATATTCTCAGTTCAGCCTGGAATAACAGAAAATAAGCTAAAGTTTGGCTCTTGCATCTTAACTATAGAAATACTCTACAAATATACCTTTACTAAGTTTAGTTTTCATGTTGTTGTTGTTATGTGCCATTGAGTTGGACCCTACTCATAGCGATCCCTCCTTGGGTTTCTGAGGCTGTATCATGGAAGTAGATTGCCCAATCTTCATTCCAAGGAGTGGCTGGTGGGTTTGAACCACCAGCCTTCTAGTTAGCAGTCAAGTGCCTTAAGCACTATGCCACCAGAGTTTTTGTAGTGGAATATTAATGTAGACAAATTATTATTTACTCAAAAACAAAAAAGAAACTCACAGCCATCAAGTTGATTCTGATCCATAGCAACCCCCTTTGGGTTTCTGAGGCAGTAAATCTTTATGGAAGTAGATTGTCCAGTCTTCCTTCTGTGGAGTGGCTGGTAAGTTTGAACCATCAACCTTCTGGTTAGCCTTAGGCACTATACCATCAGAACTCTCCTGAAATGAACTTTGTAAAAGAAAGATATAAAAGCTCAGAGATGACAACTTATTTTGGAAGAAACCTTTATACCTCCCATAAGTGAATAGAGTCTAACAGTGAGTTAATCTGTTCACAAGTCATGTGAAAAAGTCTTAGAAGGTGTTTTCAGTATAGATTTGATATTGGATCATTATTCTACTCTGAATGCTGTTGTTCAAGGTACTGAGTTCCAATAAAACATAATTCTGCATTAATTTGAATGTGAAAAAGCCTTATTTTAGAACTATGTGTACTATTTCATATGTAGAATAAATTTATTTAAAAATAAGTAAACATCATCACATCATAGGCATGTTCCTTAAAGCTCATGACTCCTGACTCATCAGATCTAGTCTCCATATAGACACATTGGCTGCTAACAATATAAAATAAGCCATATGTATCTCCGTAAGAAATTGGGTCTCATGGTAAATGAGATTTGCACAGATCATTGAAAGGTAAGTAAAACAATGGAACATATAACTTTTTCATTATTAACTGTGCTTTGGTTACTTCATGTTGCTGTAACAGAAAATACCACAAATGAGTGACTTTAACAAACAGGAACTTATTCTCTTACAGTTTTGGAGACCAGAAGTCTGTGTTCAAAGCACCAGGCTCTAAGGGCTCGACCTTGGGTTTCAGCTCTCCCTCTCGCTCCTGGCCCATTGGAGCTAGAGGTGTCTCTTCAGCTCAGGTAGCTGCTAGATCCTGAGGCTAACAAGCCCAAGGTTGACAAGTAAAAAGGCAGCACAGTCCTGATATTACCAAACCACATGGCAGGAAATTGATTCAAGTCCATCAAGAGTCGCAAGAGCCCCTGACTATGACCCCTAGCTGCCCTTCAGGTCTAGAATTGAACTCATTCCTGTGACTTCCAGTCAAACAAAAAACAGGCATATGAGGTGAATACTCATATTAGATAGATATACTCCTTGGAGAGATCAATCATGGCAGAATAGAATGGCTGTGTATGCACAGGAAGACAGCTCCGGGGACAGGGACGCATGGGAGGGAAGGACACAGGAAAGAAGTGGCTATGGGGAGGAAGTGGGAAGAGCACTCTGCAAGTGGGAAATTGCAGTCAATGTCGTGAGACAAAGCATATGTGAACTGCTGTATGGAAAATGAATTCGCTCTGCAAACTTTCAGCCAAATCACAACAAAAATTAAAACAAAAAAAGAGTCCTAAGATTGGCAAACCACATGGCAGGCTGGTAAATGAAGATTCCACTAAATGCAGCATTCTAATGTGTCAAAATCTAGAGACTGCCCTCAAAGTTGCTTCTTATATTTGAGAAGCAGACCACATCCCTAAAGCAGCTACTCAGCTCCTCCAGTAGATTCTGCCATGTAGTTGATTACCAGTCTCATCATGGGGAATAAATACATCCAGCTGTCCAGTCACCCAAATCCAGGCCCATCCAAGTTGACACATAACCTTAGCTACCTACAACTGTCTTTCCATTGGAACTCAATCATAGAGAGCAAATGTTCAGCAAGAGGTGTGGAAATACAGCACTTCTTAATTTTGCCTAATCCTAGGAGAAGGAACACCAGCCAAATAATGTTTAATTCAGACTAGAATTCAAGGGCCAATAATGAAGAGAAAACATAAAACTTGTTGCAAGGAATGAACTTTTTTTACTTACCCCCTAAACTGACTATTTTGTGAGTGTGAACATTGCATCATAAATCTTAGAAATTGATGGCAAGAAGCAAAGATTAGGTGCCAAGAGTTAATTTGTATCCTAATTTATAAGATGTTTGGAAGTTTGATACTGGTAGGGGAGAAACAACATTAGGTGAGTGGGATAATTATTGCTACTTTTCTTATAAATTGATGGAAGGAGAGATGATTTTAAATGTTACCAGTATTTCACAGAATCAGTATTTGAAATAAGACCCTGTATTTTTTTACTTAGGCTTTCTTGCACATCCTGGACAAAAAAAAAAAATTTAATAATTCATTCTTTACCTCACTGATTATGTTACATTTACATAATTACAATTGGAGTGCATAACTTTATTTTAACTCAGTTTAAAATGTGATTAATGACAAAAAGGAGAAAATAGACAAATTTGGTATAAGATGGTGTTTGCTCTAGATTTTCCTATAACAAATCTTTAAATTTCTATTATATTAATTTATTATTTTAGTTTTTAAAAAGACACATTTTTAATAAGTTTTAAGGCTTTAATCAGATTGGTTCCTGTGCAGAAAGGGGAAAATTTTAAAGAATTTCATGAAAAGTCAGAGATATTTATGAAGAAAGAATATTTCTTTGAATTTCTTAGAAGAAATATTACTGTGGTCAGATAAAGGGTGGCGTGAATGTGAACAACTGATGGCATCTTGAGGGTGCTGGCAGTGTCATCAACAGCTGAAGAAAAGGCAAAAGCTAAACACTCAAAGGAAGGCAATGTAGATCCACTCAGTTCAACTTCCAAAGTTTCCATCAAGTAAGAAATAAGTGCAAGGATCAGGAGAAAAAGCAGAGGAGATAATGGTAACTGTGAGGATGAGAAGAAAATAAATGGTTCCAAAGAACATCTGCTATAAAATAGTATTATAAGCTCTCTACTTACATGCTGAAAGGTACCTCAGGACATTAACTATGTTCAAGTGTAAAGTTTCAGTTTCTCTTGTTTATAAGTTCATGATTTGGATGAGATCTGATATTGGAATTACTTCTATAAATTCACTCTATTTTCTGATAATATCAGGATGTTAGGAAACAAACGAATAGAGAATTTGGCCATTAAAATAGAAATACTTATAGAGGTGTTGCCTTGGAATAAACTCTGAAACTTCGATGACTACATCTCTAAATCTTTGGAACTTGGAAAAAATGTGTAAAACCTGATTTTATTATTGCTGCTTCTCTAGAGACAGGAGTTCTCTTAGATC
>NW_006923787.1:13239-14616 GCF_000298275.1 Orycteropus afer afer
TGGGTGACCCTTCTGGTATTTGAAGCACCAGTGGCATAGCCTCCAGCCTCACAGTAACACACAAGCACCACAGTACAACAAACTGTATTGTCTCCCTTAGCTGTTCCAAACTGCTCTGCTCCCACTTTCCGGCCTCCCACAGCTGTTGTTCCAGCCCACCACTGGCTCCAGCCACTTCCTGGCTTTCCCTAGCTGTTGTTCTGGTCTGCTGCCAGCTCCCACCACTTCCCATTTTTTAAACTTATTGAGCCTTCTTTTGTTACAATTGTCTATACTGAAGAATGACTCATGTACTGGTGAAAAATGTATATTGTACTGATATTGGGTGGTGTGTTCTATATATATTTTCAGTCTAACTAGCTTGTTGTGTTAATTCCTCTTTGTCCTTAGTAATCTTTCTAAATGTGTTTTTCAACATTAAAAGTGGTGTTTTGAAGTTCCCAACTCTTACTGTTGTCTATTTCTCCTTTCAGTTCTCTCAGTGTTTGCTTCTTTTCTTTTGGAGGCACTGATGTTACGTACAAATATATTAATAATATTGTATCTGCTTGATGAATTATTAGCTCATTATATAATGTTCTTTTTTGTCTCTTATATCTTATATCCAATACCTACTGTATCTGATACCAACTTAGCAACACATTCTATCTTTTCATTACAATTTACATAGGTTATTTTTTCCATCTTTTCACTTTCTGTCTGTTTCATTGGGCCAAGGACAGCTGTCTTGTAAATAGCACATTTCACTCACTATGGTTGAGTCGGATTCTACTCATAGTGACCCTTCCTTGGGTTTCCCAGGTGACATAGAGGTATGTTTTTCATTTGTTTCTTTTTTTAATCCATTTTGTCAATCTGCCTTTTGCTTGTAGTGTTTAATAATTTATATTGAAGGTAATTACCTATAAGTTAAGACTTATTTCAGGAGCTCTGGGGGCATAGTGCCTAAGGCACTTGACTGCTAACCAGCTACTCCTCTGAAGGAAGGTGGGGCAATCTACTTCTGCATTGATACTGCCTTGGAAACCCAAGGAGGGGTCACTAAGAGTCTGAGACCACTTGAGGGCACATAACAAGGAGACTTACTTCTGTTATTTTGTTAGTTGTGTGCTTTGTACCTTCTATTCCCTTATACTCCTGACATTTCATTACTTGTATAAATTGCTTTTAGTGTTTGGTATGTTTATTTATTTATTTTTACCTTCTGCATATATAAATTTTAGATATATTCTTAGTGGTAACTGTAAAAAATTGCATTTGACTCCTTATATTTACAGCAAGTTAATAATAAGAAGTAACATACAAACAAGTGACATACAGTATGACTACTCTATTCCCGTTTTGTTCCTCCTTACCCTATCTCTGTTTTTGTAATCT
>NW_006923787.1:17486-17940 GCF_000298275.1 Orycteropus afer afer
ATATAGTTCATCTAGGCAACTCCAGCAACTCATCAAACACTTCTTAGGTTGATTTAAGCAGCCAATCACTTTCGAGAGCCTCTAAATAGAACCAATAGGCATTTCAGCAGTTATAGATAGCTTGATCTATTTGTTATCAGTCCTCAATCTCTTTTCACTCTCCATTTTTTTTAAGTTTCAATACTTTGAAGCAAGTTCATCTCCAAGATATTCTTTTATTTATCTATTATTTGCAGTCATTAAGTAAAATTGCTCCCTTGTGTCATGTAATCTAGAGGCAGTACAAGTTTTTGTGTTTGTTTCCCATTCCTACCTGGAGAGGTGCTGGCTTCTCCACCAGGGTTATTTTGTTGTTAGGTGCCACGGGGTTGACCCTGCCTCATAGGAACCCCATATACAACAGAATGAAACACTGTCTTTTTGTCACCATCCTCAGGCTCCTTGGTATACTTAA
>NW_006923787.1:20515-21578 GCF_000298275.1 Orycteropus afer afer
GGGCTGGCGCGGGATCGGTCAGTGTCTCGTTCTGCTGTGCATGGGGTCGCTATGAGTTGGAAACGACTCGACGGCACTTAACAACAACAACATCTATGTATTTCCACTTGTTTCCTTGAGACAGATATAAATAATATGACCTATCTGACGACCAGCATAAACCAAGTTCATTCACTATTCTCCTGTGCTAAGGTAGCAGGGTTCACTGCTTTAAGTTCAAGTTCATTATTTAAAGCCCAGTGCTCTGACCTCAATGACTTGGGGACTGGGTAAAAGGGAATACTGTGTAATACTGAAAAAGGAACAACAAGAAAGAAAGAACATGAGAGAGAGACAGAGAAAATGACAAAAGAGAGAAAGAAGGAAGGGAGGGAAGGGAGGGAGGGAAGGAAGGAAGGAAGGAAGGAAGGAAGGAAGGAAAAAAATAAATCCTCCTTATATTGTTCTACTGGCTTGGTCTTCAGCTGTTGTTCAGGTGCTATATTTCTTGAACTGGTTTCCAGAATTCTGAATCCATTAGTTTCACCACATTATTAGTTCTGTTTTGCTTCTTTTTTATTTAATTGCTATGGAGGACTGGTGACAGTCAACTTCTTATACCACCATCTTGGGGAGAATTCTCTTATATTCTTAAAAGAACAAAATGATAGACGTAGAGTCAGTTTACAGAAACTTATCCTAGGCTAAAAGTTCCATTCTAAAGATTTGCCTTGGGAGTTTATTGAAGTCCAAGTCATTCGGGAAATCTCATGTATTAACAATATTGAGTGTTTCTTTGGAATTATATTCCTTCCTATCCACTTAGATTTTTAATTTTGATTTCAGTTTTATTTAGATTTGGTAATTAAATTACTTATATTTTTGTTTATAATGCCATTGAAAAATTTTAGGTTTAATTATAATAATGTGTCTGTCTGGTATACAGAATTGCAATTCCACTTTCTATTTTGTTTTTATCCATTCAACTTTTTAATTATCTTTTTTGTTTGATGATTACAATGTAAATTTAAAAAATCTTATCAACCTCACACAGCAGCATATTTATTTCTTCTTTAAATTTCTT
>NW_006923788.1:0-1318 GCF_000298275.1 Orycteropus afer afer
CCTTTTTATTTGTCATTCTTGGGTTTGTCAGCCTCAGCAGCTTGCGGCTGCCTGAGTAGAGAGATGCCTCTAGCTTCAGTGAGCTGGAAGCAGGAGGCAGAGCTGAAGTCCAAGGCAAGGGGCTTTCACCCAGACCCTAGAGCCTGGCACTTTGAACTCGGACTTCTAGCCTCCTTAACTGTGAAAGAATAAACTCCTGTTTTTTAAGGCCATCCCATTTGTGTTATACTCTTGTCAGAGTGGTACTAGGTAACCAGAACAATATCTGCTTCTTTATTGATAGTTATGCACCTTTATTTTACTTTTTTGAAGTTTTTACCTTGGAGCTCTGGTGGTGTAATGCCTAAGACATTTCACAGCTAACCAGAAGGCTGGGGTTTCCAATCAACCAGCCATTCTCGGAAGGAAAATTAGACAATCTACTTCCATAATGATACCACCTTGGAAACCCCTAGGAGGGGTCACTATGAGTCAGATCGAACTTGAGGACAGGGAGTTTAGTTTTAGGTTTTGGCTCACCTGGGTTAGTATCTAGGTGATGAAGTCATTTATTTTTTATCATAGGTTGTTGTCTGCTATCCTTGGTTCTCTGTCTGAAGGACTCCTTTTAATATTTCTTGTAAAGTGCTTTGATTTTTACAAATTCTCTTTATTTTTATTTTTTATCTGGGAATATCCTAGTTTTGCCATCATTTATGAAACACAATTTTTCTGGATATATGATTCTTCATTGGCAATTCTTTTCTTTCAAGAGTTTATGTATGCCACTCCTTGCCCACATAATTCTGATGAGAAATCAGCATTTAATGTTATTGGTACCCTTTTGTAACTGACATTTTGTTTTTTACAACCTGTTTTTGGAAATCTTTCTTTCTTTTTAGATTCTGAAATGTTTGATTATGACATGTCTTTGTAAGTTTCTTTTGGGGTCTATCCTTTATAGATTTCATTGAACTTTTTGCATGGAAACATCAACTTTTATGTTATTTGGGAAATTTTCTGCCAAAGTATTTTCAAGTATTCCCCTTGTGCCTTTTTTTCTCTTCTTCTAGAATTTGTCTTACATGTAAATTATTCTTCTTGATGGCATCCCACATTATTCTTTGACTTTTTCATGTTTTTTTTTTGTTGTTGTTGTTTTTTCCTCAAATTATTATCAGAGGATTTCTTCTCAATCATGTTGATTTTTTTTTTTTTCACTGATTCAAATCTACTTCTATGTCCTTCAATTTAGTTTCTTCTTTTTATTGGTAATTTACTGGATTTCTAGTTATTATTATTATTATTATTATTGGTTTCTATTTATTTTTGTGTTCTT
>NW_006923788.1:1947-3826 GCF_000298275.1 Orycteropus afer afer
ACAACTTCAATCTTTTCTCCATTTATCATGATGCTGCTTATTGGTCCAGTTTGAGGATTTTTGTTTTCTTTATGTTGAGGTGTAATCCATACTGCAGACTGTAGTCTTTAATCTTCATGTCAGTAAGTGCTTCAAATCATCCTCACTTTCAGCAAGCAAAGCTGTTTCATCACCGTATCACAGGTTTTTAATTAGACTTCTTCCATTTCTCATGCCACATTCTTCTTCACATAGTCCAATTTCTAGGATTATTTGCTCAGCATACATATTCAATAAGTATGGTGAAAGGCTACAATTCTGAAACACTCACTTCTTGATTTTAAACCATACAATGTTTCTTTGATCTGCTCTAACAACAGTCTCCTGCTCTATGTACAGGTTCCTCCCGAGTACAATTAAGTATTCTGGAATTCTTATTCTTCTTAATGTTCTCCATAATTTGTTATGATCCAAACTTTTGTATAGTCAATAAAGCACAAGTAGATATCTTTCTGGTGTTCTTTTCTTTCAGTCAAGATCCATCTGACATCAGTGATGGTATCCCTTATTCCACATCCTCTTCTGAATCCAGCTTGCATTTCTGGAAGTTCTCTGTCAATATACTGCTGTGATCATTTTTAAATTATCTCCAGTAAGATTTTACTTGCATGGGACATTAATGATATTGTCCAATAATTTCCACATTCTATGGGGTCACCTTTCTTTGAAACGGGTACAAATACGGATTTCTTCCAGTCAGTTGGCCAGGTAACTGTCTTCCAAATCTCATGGCATAGCCAAGTTTGTGCCTCCAGCAGGACATCTGTTTGTTGAAATATCTCAAAGGGTATTTCGTCAAATCCAGGAGACTCGTTTTTCTCCACTTTGTTCAGTGCAGTTTTGACTTCTTCCTTCAATAGCATTGGTCCTTGACCAAATGCCACCCTTGAAATGGATGAATATCGATCAATTCTTTTTGGTGCAGTGACTCTGAATATTCTTTCTATCTTCTTTTGACATTTCCTGTTTCATTCAATATATGGTTTATAGCATCTTTAAATATTGCAACTTGAGGCTTGAAATTTTATTCAGTTCTCTCAACTTGAGAAATGCTGAGTGTGTTCTTCCTTTTTTGTTTTCTAATCCCATGCTTTGCGTATTTCATTATAATAATTGACTTTGTCTCCTTAAGCTGCTCTTTGAAATCTTCTGTTCAGATCTTTTATGTTGTCAGTTTTTCCATTTTCCTTAGCTACACTTCATTCAAAGGAAAGTTTCAGAGTCTTTTCTTAGATTCCATTTGGTCTTTCTAATAACCTTTTCCTCTGTTCATTAATGATGTTCTTGTTGTTGTCCCACAATTGCTCTGGTTTTCAGTCACTGGTATTCAGTGCATCAAATCTGCAATTCAGATTGTCTCTAAATCCAGGAGGGATGTTATCAAGGTCATATTTCAGCTCTCATGATTTTGTTCTAATTGTCATCAATTTCAACTTGAACTTGCATATAAGCATTTGATGGTCTGTTCCAAAATCAGATCCTGGCCTTCTTTCGGTTGAAGATACAGAGATTTTCTATTGCCTCTTTCCACAGATGTAATCACTCTGATTCCTGTGTATTCTGTCTGGCAAAGGCCATGTGTATAGGCACCATGTGTTGCTGAAAAAAAATGATTGCAATGAAAAAGTCATTGTTCTTGCAAAATTCTACCATATTATCTCCGGTGTTATTTCTATCAACAAGGCCAAATTTTCCAGCTGCAGGTAATTCTTCTTTTTTTCCAATTTTTGTATTCCAGTCACCAGTGATAATCAAACTATCTTTATTGAATGTTCAGTAAATTTTGAAATGCAGACATTGGTAAAAATCTTCAATTTCCTCATCTTTGGCTCTGGCAGTT
>NW_006923788.1:5211-6634 GCF_000298275.1 Orycteropus afer afer
TTTTGAATGTCTTTCTTCCTTTGTATTATTTTAATTATTGTTTTGTGAATACTTCTCCATGTTTGATTTTGGTGGCTTTTGTTGACTGGGTATGATGTCCTCATACTAGTGGGTTCAGTAAGTCACACCCACACATGAATTCTTTGTGGTTAAGTTTGTACGTCTTCCCTTTCAGGATTGAGTGGAAGTATAAGAGCAAGTTCTTTTCTTGGTACTGGATGACAAGTTTTGGATGGTATGTACTAAATGATCCCATGTGAATGTACAGCATCCTAAATGAAATAAATTGTGTAGAAAATTGTTCAAACATTTTTACCATATAATTTCCAAGCTACTTGATAAAGATTAAAATTTATCTTTCCATTTAGAATCTTGTATTTTATCAATTTGGCTTATTAGTTCATACAAAATATATTCTACTTTTAAAGCTTTCAAAAAATTCTGTTACATGTAAACAAAACTTTAATATTATAAGTTAAATTTATTAAATATGCATCCTAAACAAGTTATTAGAACACCTTTTTTTCTTAAATAAGGTTATTTTTCATTTATTTAATAACATTTAATTAATAACTGCTCTGGTGGTGTAGTGCTTAAGGAATTTAACTGCTAACTAGAAGTTTGATAGTTCAAACCCACCAGCCACTCCACAGAAGCAAGACTGAGCAATCTACCTGTAAAGATTTACCGTCTCAGAAACCCACAGGGGTTCTCTGTGAGTTGGAATTGCCTTGATTGCAATAGAAAAAAAAAAAAAAAAAAGTATACACACACACACATTTATACCAGTGAAAGAAATACCACTGAAAGATCCCTGGTGGCCCAGTGGTTAAACTCTCAGCTGGTAACCAAAGGTTTGGCACTTGTAACCCACCAGCTACTCTGAGGGATAAAAAAACCTTGAAATCTGCTTCCATAATGATTATAACCTCAGAAGCCCTATGGGGCAGCTCTACTTTGTACTATACAGCTGCTATGAATCAGAATTGCTTCAATGGCAAGGAGTTTGTTTGCTTGTTTATTTTTGTTGTTGTTTTGTTTTGATATACCAATCCAGGAATAAGTATTGGAGATAATAGTACACAAAGTATAAATACAAGATTGACTCTTTCAAGAAACAATCTGTTGGGAAAGTTACTGTAAAATGATTATTAAGATACCAAAATTTCAAAACACTTACACATCTGCATTATGGAGCACTTAAACTGAGCTTTTTTTAGATCAAGATAACAGTATTAAGGAATCATGTTCTTCCAATTTTTAGGTTAATATTAAAATGCAAATGAGACCATCATTCACAGAGACAGTGTTTATCATAACATTTAAAAACCAGGGCATTGGTAGTAGACACATATTGACTGATATATTCTTCTAAATCCATTCAACCTATAGCTCTTAGTTTTTCTCTTCTGCATGGCTCCTT
>NW_006923788.1:7680-9444 GCF_000298275.1 Orycteropus afer afer
AGGAATGGATAACCAAACTTTGGTATTTGTATTTCCAACTTTTGAAGGAATCAATTTTCTGCAATTTTTATAGTTTATAAAAATGCATAACTATTTTACTATGTTTAACATGGCAGTATAGAATTAAAATATTAACTTATGGCAAAAGCTGCTTTGGATTTTGGTTAAGTTTCCAGTTCCAAACTCCATAAGACTCAATGTATGACTTGGAAACCACTTTCCATTTTGTCTGGGCTCTGTTTATTTTTTAATATTTAGTTCAATTTAATGTTATCATAAAAATCCTTGTTTTTCATTTTTCAATGTGTATTAGTAAAATAAAAACCCTTCTCATCACTTACTTGGTTGAGGAACCAAAACAGTCTAATGAACATAGAAAAGGATTGATGAAAAAAATGAATATTGGAAATTATTTATTCAATATTCTATATTCTGTAAGAATATTCTATATTCTTAAATATGTATAATTTTATCATATAAGTCTATATGCTAAGGCACTTGACTGCTAACCAGAAGGCTGGCGGTTCAAACCCACCAGCCATTCCCCGGAAGGAAGGTTGGGCAATCCTACTTCCGTAGTGATACTGCCTCGGAAACCCAAGGAGGGGTCGCTATGAGTCAGGGCTGACTCGACGGCACATAACAACAACAACAACAAGTCTATATGAGTAGATATTTGTAAGTTGTTGGGAAATACTACTTATCTAAACTTGTAGTCTATGTACTATAATTCTAAAAAATTATTTATACTTATTCACTAAAACTATAATTTTTTATTTCATAATAATTTGATTATATCTTTACAATTGCTAATAAAAGTACAAATTTGATAAAATATGAAAACCTGAGTTTGTGTGTTGAAGTGATTATTTTTTAGATATTAATAAATGGAAGTGAGATACTAATTACATGATATAACCAAAGGAAAATTTCTTTTTTTTTTTTTCTTTGGATTGTAATGGTAAGATCAAGAAAGTTTATGTCATGTATAACACAGGAATCATCAAGGTAATATTATGGCCAGTTTATTAATCATATATTTATGGAACTTTTGTTTATTAATCATATATTTATGGAAATTTTGTTTATTTATGGACACAACTTTTCTTGCTGAAAGTGAGAATGACTTGAGACACTTACTGATGAAGATTGAAGAATATAGTTTGCAGTATGGATTGCATCTCCATATAAAGAAAACAAAAATCTTCACAATTGTACCTATAAGCAGCATCACGATAAATGGAGAAAAGATTGAAGCTATCAAATAATTCACATTTCTTGGTTCTACAATCATTGCCAATGGAAGCAGCAGTCAGGACATTAGATGATGTATAGCACTGGGCAAGTGGGCAGCAAAGGACCTCTTTCAAGTGCTAAGGAGCAAAGATGTATCCTTGAGGACTGAAGTGTGCCTGACACAAGCCATGACATTTTCAATCGCCTCATATGCATGTGAGAGCTGGACAATGAATAGGGAAGACCAAAGAATAGTTGATTCTTTTGATTTGTGGTTCTGGCTAAGAATGCTGAAAGTTCCATGGGCTGCTAAAAGAACTTACAGATCTGTCCTGGAAGAAGTGCACCTGAAATGCTCCTTGGAAGCTAGAATGGGCAGACCTTGTCTCACTTACTTTGGTCATGTTGTCAGAATGGACCATTCTCTGGAGAAGATGTCATGCTGATAAGGTGGAGGGTGGATGAAAGAGGGGAAGGCCTTCAAAGAGATGGGTTGACACTGTGATATTGCTCAAGTATAGCAAGGAT
>NW_006923788.1:9964-11296 GCF_000298275.1 Orycteropus afer afer
AAGAACATCTGATTCTCTAAACTTGTTTCATCGATTGGTTTGAGGAAAAATGAGTTTTCTGGTTTTAGGGCAAAGCAGAAGACTCATTTGTTAAATTAGGCATTTGCTTAATGGATATAGGAGGATCAGCAAGATTAAGGTCATGGATCTTTTTGTGTTGTCAGATAATGTGCTAAATAAAATCAAAGGGATGATAAATAAGGGTAATTGCAGACAAAACTATTCCCGTAGGGTTTAATTTGGGAATGTTCTAAAATGTACATTTTCAGGACAAACAATCAAAATCTTTTCAGAAGATAAAAAGAGCAAATAAGTAGAATAAATTTCAGGAGATTAAACATCCTGTAAGTTATTTCTGTCTTGAAAGAAGTATAGCCAGAATGCTCCTTTAGAAGCAAGGATGGTGAGACTGTCTCATCTCCATTTGATATCTAATCAGAAGGGACTAATCTCTGGAAAAGGACCTCATGCTTTGTAGAGAATCAGCAAAACAGATGAATTGATATGGTGGTCACAACAATAGACTCAAATATAGCAATGATTGTGAGAATGGTGGAGGTAGTCACATTACTAAGGGAGAAACAAAGGTGTGAATTGCACCAGGTGACACTATCAGAAGATGTGACATCAAAATGACTCTCTATAACATTTTTGTATTGTTTCAGCAGAAATTTATTATTTTCTATAAAAATATCCTTCTAGTTAGTTATAATAATAAAAGCATGTCTTTAAGACAAGCTTATATTTATCAATTTAACTACATTAGTAAAACTTAATGACAATTTACTTTTTGAACTTCCTAATGCACTCTGGTCAGAGCTGTCATTATTACCCAATGACAATGACACTTCAAATCATGTGGTTTTGTCTGCATGTGATATAATCATGCACTGCTTTTTTCATTGTTGCTGGTGTCTTGTAATCTCTGATTTTGTCAAGTATTTTTTGTGTTTTATATTTAGTATATTGTTAACTAATAATGTGAAATTATATCAATAACAATTTTGAGAATTTAGTAGTAATTTAAAGAAAAGAAAGAAAAAGAAAAAAAAAAGACTTTCACTCAGTTACTAATAATGTTGTAATGGATAATACTATAATTCAATATAGAAATATTTTGCAAAAATTGTATTTATAAAACCTAAAATATATTACATTTGATAACTTTATAACCATAGTAATCACATATTATTCAATGACTAAAAGTGATAAGTATCAGCAATGATTAATATTGTTATATTCTGAACTATAGAATACTAATATTCTATAGTAGAACAAGGAGCTCTGGTAGCATAGTGGCTAAAGCACTTGACTGCTAACCAGAAGGCTGGC
>NW_006923788.1:11621-17019 GCF_000298275.1 Orycteropus afer afer
ATTCTTTTATTGATAGTATTATTGTGCTACTTCTTTCATTCAGAAAAATGGTTGTTCTCAAGACGGTTCTGACTCATGGCACGCCATGTATATATATGTCAGAATTCAGCAATGTTCTGTAGTTTTGAATGATTGATTTTTCAGAAGTACAATTCTCTCTTCCAAGGTGGCACTAGAACTGGCATCTTAGAAGTAAATGTATACCAAGGTGGTATACTAGAACTAGTACTATTGTGGTTAGCAGCCAAGCACCTTAACTTCTTACACCATCCAGGGACTCAATTTCTTTAATAGGATAAACCCTAACCAACAGAGTGAGGAAGGTATAACATCAAAAACTCAAAAATTAGATACAACGGAAAGCTCTTGTCTAAAGACAATTACTATACAAATATGCACGTTCTTAAGACCTTAAATTAAATTACTAGGAAGCACAGAAAAAACATCCTAGGCTCAGTTATAACATGGATAATATCAGGTAATGAGAGGTGGTTTTAATTAACCTATATATTTGTTGTTGTTGTTGTTGTTTGCCGTCGAGTTGGCCCTGACTCATATATATTTAGTAACAACTATATTCAAGGCTGTTATCTAGGAATATACATTGTGCTTGGTTATTGATATTTATAATTTTGAAGTCTAAATTGAACTTAATTTGTAATTAAACAACTTAATTCACAAGATAAATTTATGAACATTTGATAAGACCAATGTATAAGTAAATAATTTTCAGATTTATTTATAAATAAATAAGTAAGCATTTATGTTAAGACAAAAGTATAAGCTAATCCCTCTGGTTTCATTCAGAAATCGCTTCTTTGAGAACTGTAAAATTTCATCCAGTTGGAGAATCAGTATAATTAGTACAAATTATAAAACAGAGAACAGTAATTTAGCTGAGTTGATTGGATATTCCCTCATACAGGAAATTATATTATGAATAGGGTCTTGAAGAGAGTAGAGTAATGAATAGGGAAGTGAAATATAGTTAGAAACAATAATTTATATCATTCACCAAGTGGTAACTAAACCATTGGTTGACTCTGACTTATGGAAAACTCATGTCTGTCAGAGTAGAACTGTACTCCATAGGGTTTTTAGTGGCTGATTTTTCCAAAGAAGGTATCTAGTTTTTCTTGCAATGTGGTTCTAGGTGTATTAGAATCTCCAACATTTCAGTTAGGTGAGGACTGTGTTATTTATTTGTACCACCCATGTATCACCTGGTGGTAGCTATTAAATATATGAGTTGTGGTAGATAAGATTATGTGTCAACTTGGTTTTGAATGGCTGGGCAGCTAGATGTAGTATTCCGCATGATGAGACTGGTAATAAAGACCATGGTGAAACAAACCCACTGTGAGCAGTTGAGTGGTCTGCTTTCAGTATGTAAGGAGAAGTTTTGAGAAAGGTCTTAGCAGCTTTTGATATGCTTGAATCCTGCATGTAGCTAAGTCATTATTCAGCACCTGCCATGCTGTCTGTCAATCTTGGGACTCTTACTGGACTTGAATCAATGACCTGCTGTGTGGTTTGGTAATATTTGGACTGTGCCATTTTATTTGTTGACTTTGGACTTGTGGTCTGGGAGCAAGCGGCAGAGCTGAAGCCCAAGGTTGAGGGGCTTTCACCCAGCCCCTAGAGCCTAGTATTTTGAGCTCAAACTTCTAAACTCCAAAAGTGTAAGAATAAACTCCTGTGTGTTAATTCCATCCATTTGTGGTATTTTCTGTTAGACAAGTACTAGAAGTAACCAAAACATGCATTTTGGGATGAAAAAGCCAAGCCTCTGTATGTTAACCTTACAAATTCTACATTATTAAAGCAATTTTCATAGCAGTTAAAAATGAGTATATAAATAAATTGTTGGGTTCTATCTTTTTATTTCACATCAAATTATGTAATTTTATCAGAATACTTAAAAACTTCCAGTAACATCTGAACTTTAAAGCACATTATTTTGCTCATGAGATATAAACATACATGCCATATTTTACAACAGAATATTTCATCATTTTCAAATGTATAACTAAAATTTAAAGACAACACTTTTTTCATTTTCTTATAGAGATAATTTCCCGAATAATTTTATTTCTTTATCAATAAAGACTAATATTTTTCAATATATCTCTTGTCCATATTTGGAAAAATAAAGGAGCACTGGTAGCACTGGTAAAAATAACAGAGCATTGGTGGCTCCCTTACTGTGACAAGAATTAAATATTACAAATATGAATAACAGATGCATTGAATAAAGACACATATTTTTATACAATAGAGTTGGTATATTAAATTTCATTAAAAATTATGAAATTTAAAAATATATACTGAAATTCTATTTTTTAATGATTATATAGGTAAAATAGTTTTAACCTCATAATATTTTACAAGATACTAAGTTTACAAATATAAAAACACATTTGCTGGCTATCATCTGCCCTAGATTTTGTAATGGCACTAGAAGCACCTGTATGTTTTTTAAGATAATATGTTTAATCTATAATTTATTTACTATATTGCACATTTTTAATGTGCATTTTTTGTTTGTCATATAATTTATTAGGAAAAATATATGATATTTAAAAAAATATATTTATTTTTTCCAAGTTATCATCATAGATATATTTTTCTTCTAACCTATTTTTAAAAATTGTATCTGAATAGCCTTGGGTTCTTGAAGGTCTTTAGCAATCATAGTCCATCATGGTTACAGCTTTTATCTCAGATTGATCACAAGATGATCTTGGCCTTCATGGCACATTAACCTTCAGTAAGATACACCCAACCATTCTTATGAAATATTTTTAAAAAATATAGAATGCATATATTTTGAACCCTAGTTAGGAAAGGGTGAAATTATTTCTTTAGTACTCTTAGTTTATTAAAAACCCAAGGCCATTTCTTTCTTAGTCATTCACTGTACATATTCACATAGAAACATATTTTGTTCAACTCTAAGAGAAATTGACTTTAAAAAATGTTTGAATTATGCTATCAAATTATGGCTATGTTTTAGATATCTATATTACAGTAAAGGCATGATCATAAATCTCACTCTCTTAGTAATTTCTGTATAACTAAATAAAATCTTTCCAAACTGTATTTGCCCATTCTTTCAGTCTCTAGATTACACAAGCTTTCTCTCCTTTACCTTATCTATTAATTCCTTGTCCACTTATTTCCTCTCGCAGCTAAATTGTCTTACATTTGAAAAGTGTTGCATTATAGGAAAGAAAATAAATAGTGTTATTTCCTAGTCTATTAAGAAGATAAAAACATCAAGAATTCTAGGTATATCCAGTTTCCAAATAATGTGCAATGAAATACATCATCGGAAAAGCCATATTTTCTGTTATAACTTAATTCCCAAGAAGAAAAATTCATAACTTTTGTTTATTATGAAATAAATTATTAAATTATTAAATTATTGTATTTCTATGGCTTCAAGAAAACATGAATAGTACATTTGTACAATTAATAATTTAAAAAGGAGTAGTTTGAAAGGATGATCATTTTAGCATAGAAGAATTTCTATGTACATTATTTAGCAGATATTTCATGCAACCACTCTGCTAACATGTATTTTCTTGGCAAATGAACACAAAACATTAATAGCCTAGTGTTATAAACATATTTTTTAACCTGTGTGTTTTTGAAAGATTTTATTTAAGAAACACAACTGGTAAATGGCATAAATTGGATTCCAACAAATGTCATGAAATCATATTATCCTGCTATGCTATAACGTCTTTTGGAAAATGATTTTCTATTTAAAAGCTAAATGTCCTTGATGCTCATTTTCCTTCTCATTCTGTTAACTGAAAGTAGAGTTGAGTCATTAGGTCCAAGTTAGGTAAACAAAACTGGGTGATAACAGCCATGCAACTCTAGAGATTCCCTCTTTCTAACAGAGCTTTGGTGAACAAAACCATGCATACTTACATGATCACACAGAAATTCCTCTCTCCTGGCCTTATTAATTTATAGAACGTTACTGGGAGGAACATCTCTCTACCAAAATATTGACCATGGGGTACAGAGATAATTTATGCCTTGTCAAAGACAAGCTGAGAATTTGGAAAATGATTTATTCATAGTACTTCTCAGCTTGTAAGTTTTTTTCATAATTAAGACCGCTGTCTTGTGTGACACCAGTGGTGTCTTTTTAAAAATTGTAATTAGGGTGAAAGTTTAAAGACCAAATTGGTTTTCCATTCACTTGCATGCCCACAGTGTAGCAGCATTCCTCTCACACTCTCCCTCTGTTTAGCAATTTCTTTCATCCTTCTTTCCTATTACTTCCTGACATCTGAGCTTTATTTCTGGGAAGTGCTAGTCTGAACTTAGATATGAATGATGTGCAGCAGTTTTCCAGGTGAAAATATACATTCTAGGAAAATTCTATGATATAAATATAGTCATGTGGAAGCTGAGTAGCATAAGAAAATTGCAAATGGTTACTAAAGGTTGGAATTTGAACACATTCAGTGACTTCACAGAAGAAAGTCCTGGAAAACCAATTCCAGAAAACATTACAACCAAGACAACCCTATAGAGCAATTCTTCTATGTAAAATGTGGCATAGTCATACATTAGGTGCTGACTCAAAGAATTAATGACAAAAACAAATGATAGGCATGGAGGTATAAGGAACGAGCATATACTACATGATAGATTGATCAATGTTTCTTCAAAGATGCCCCTGCATGGATCCCTGGAATCTATGAATCTATTATGCTACATGACAAATGTGACTTGAATATGTAATTATAGGTTGTGTTGTTGTTAGGCATTGTTGAGATTGGTCCAAGTCATAGTGACCCTACATACAGCAGAACAAAACACTGTCTGGTCATGGGCCATCCTCAGAATCCTGATTTGCTATACCTGAGCCCATCTTTGCAGCCATTGCATAAATTCATCTCATTGAAAGTCTTCTCCTTTTATGCTGACCCTCCACTTTACCAAGCATGATATCCTTCTCAAGGGACCAGTCCATTCTGACAACATGACCAAAGTAGGTAAGATGAAATCTGATCATTCTCACTTTCAAGGAGCATTCAGGCTGCACTTCTTCCAGGACAGATCTGTTCATTTTTCTGGCAGTCCTTGGTACCTTTGTATTATTCTCCAACACCACAACTCAAAAACATCAACTCTTCTTCAGTTTTTCTTATCATTGTCCAGTTTTCACATGCATATGAGGCGATTGAAAATACCATCACTTGGGTTAGGTGCATCTTACTCTTCAAAGAGATATCTTTGCTCTTCAGCACTTTAAAGAGGTCCTTTGCAGCAGATTTTCCCAGTGCAATATGATGTCTGATTTATTGACTGCTGCTTCCATTGGTGTTACTTGTGGATCCAAGTAATATGAATTTAGATTTAGGATCTTAAA
>NW_006923788.1:19739-20249 GCF_000298275.1 Orycteropus afer afer
TGATAAATAATTCAAAATAATTATACCTTCAATAGATGGAGAGACAGAGCAAAGAAAATACTGCCAAAATTAAGGAAAACACAGAAAAAACACTCAAGAATAATTCAGAAAAAAAAAATAGAAGGAAAACTGGCAAAATAAATGGAAAATTAGAAACAATAGAAAAACAGAAAATAGAAATCAACAAGATTAATACTAAGATTTAAGAAATAGTTAATACATTGAAGGTGCAAAGGAGTAGAATTGAGTTCATAGAAGACAAAATTAGGGAGATTAAAGACAAATTTGTCAATATGTATTTGTTAAGGGAAGAATCAGGAAAAAGAACAAAAAAAAAAAAGAAAAGAAAACCTAAGATATATGTGAGACCCTATAAAGAGGAGTAAATTACATGTGATCAGAATTCCAGAATGAGAAGAGACAAATAAAACCAAAAAGAAAGTTGTGAATATTTGTTAGAACAGAAATTTGCTAATATGATGAAAGATAAGATGTTCATTCAAAAAATTC
>NW_006923789.1:0-12876 GCF_000298275.1 Orycteropus afer afer
AAGAAATACACCCCACTGCCATCAAGTTGATCTTGACTCATAGTGACGCATAGAGTTTTCAAGGCTGCAAATTTTTACAGAAGTAGATTGCCTCATCTTCCTTCCACGGACCAGCTGGTGAGCTTCCTTCCACTGACCTTCTGGTTAGCAGCCAAAGGACTTAAACAATGTACCACCAGAGCTTCTTTATAGAGTCAATGGAAGGTGCTTCCTCCCCCCACTTTTATTGTATGTATTTATGTATTATAAAAGCATGGCCTAAAGCCATGGGCATCAGTGTGCAAAATATCCCCACTTGAAGTTTCACTTTCCTTTTCTGTCAACTGCCAGTGATAAAAATACCTATCTGTCAGAATGACTGTTGGGACAATTAAATGGCACGGGCTCTTCTTTGGATTTCCTGTAAAGCTCACTAGTCACATTTTCTCCATCTGTTTCTTAGACACATTATCTTTGACTCAAATCTCCAAGGGCTTACAGACTACAGAGTTTGATCCTATATATTTTTCTTTTTTTGTATCTATATTTTCTTACTATAAGAACCTACTTAGATCATGTTTTAAATATCTCTACTGGATGATGGCATGCAAGTTTCCATTGCTGACTAATTAACTATTATTACTGTTATAAAAGTATGGTGAATACATTTGCCAATTCAACATTTTTGTCACGTATTCAATTTGGTAAGATCATTTGTATCAATCATGTGCAATCAGCACCAATATCCTTTGACAAATTTTCCATCCCCATAAGCAAAAACTCAATGCTTCTGAGCTCCAGATTTGTGTATCCAAGTAGATTTTAGAATTCATGTCAAACTCACCAATTTCAAACCAAAGCTTGTTTTGTATCCCATCTCTCACTCTTCCACTTTGAATCACAGCACTACCTTCCATCCAGTTGCTCAAGACAAAAATCTATGAATCATCCTTGATCCCTCCTGTCCAACGTCTTCCATATCCATTTAATCAGCAAAATATAAGGAGTAATCATCCAGATAAAACCTGCATCAATAACCTTTCACTTTCTCCAACACAACTAATTTTTCAAAGCTATCATTATTTTCCTCCCAGACTCCTAGAGTCAAATCCTACTGGTCTTTCTATTTATTTACCAGTTTTGCTAGAATATTTCCCCTTACAGGGGTGGTGTTGTTAGGTGCTGTCAGCTTGTCTCCGACTCATAGAGACCCTTTGCTCCTAGAAGGAAACAACAATGGTCTTGTGCCAGTCTCATGATCCTTGTTATATCTGAGCCCATCGTTGGGTCATGGTCTATCCATCTCATTGAGGGCCTTCCCCTTCTTACAGACTGTTGTTGTTGTTGTTATGTGCAGTCGAGTCGGCCCTTACTCATAGCGAACACTCCTTGGCTTTCCGAGGCAGTATCACTACTGAAGTAGGATTGCCCAACCTTCCTTCCGAGGAGTGGCTGGTGGGTTTGAACCGCCAGCCTTCTGGTTAGCAGTCAAGTGCCTTAGCCACTATGCTACCAGAGCTCCCTCTTACAAACTAGCTATATTAAATTTATAAAATATATATAAAAAAAAAATTTCATCCCACCTTGCTTAAAATCCTCAAATAGCCTACCATAACGCTCGAATATATTTTAATTATAGTGTTGACAAACAATACTGACTATACCATGGACTGCCAGAGAATGAGCAAATCTGTCTTGGGAGAAGTACAAACAGAAGCAAAGTTTGCAAGACATTATCTCCCTTTTTTTGGAAATGTTATCAGGAGGGACTAGTGGCTGATGAGGGACATCATGCTTGGTAAAGCAGAGGATTAGCAGAAAAAAAAAAAAAAGGAAGACACTCAGTGAGGTGGACTGACACCACAGCGACAATGATGGGCACAAGCACAGCTACTGTGTGAGGATGATGCAGGACCAGACAATGGTACCTAATGAAAAAAGAAAAGAAAACAAAACAAAACAAAAACACCTGAGTGGGATACAATTGCTTGTCATGCATAATCTGTAACTGTATATTTACTTCTTTGTGCAGTTAACCATCCAAGCGAAATCTATCATCGTGTTTAAAGAAACAGCAGTAAAGAACAGTGTTTGAAAAACAATCTGCCTAGATTTGAGTTCCCACTCTGCCACATACTTCTTGTTGTTGTTGTTATGTGCCATCGAGTCAGACCCAACTCATAGCGACCCCTCCTTGGGTTTCCGAGGCAGTATTACTACGGAAGTAGATTGTCCCATCTTCCTTCCCAGGAGTGACTGGTGGGTTTGAACCGCCAGCCTTCCGGTAGCAGTCAAGTGCCTTATGGCACTATGCTACCAGAGATCCCTGCCACATACTAATGTGCTTAATTTGCTTGAAACTTTGTTGCTTCGGTTTCCTCAAATGTAAAATGAGAATGAAGTCATAGCATCTATGCACAGGGTTATTTTGAGGATTCAGCGATTTAGTATAAAGTCAATCTGTATATTAATATCCAGATCAGTGCCTGGCACGTGACAAGTACTGTGCAAATGTTTGCTATTAGTATTTACCAGTTCATTAGCTCAATATAAACTCCATGAGGCTTGGGACTTTTTTCCCTGGTGCTAAATTCCCAATGATTAGAACTGTTCAGCACAGATCAATATATATTTATTGCATAAATTCCAATATTAACAAATTAGTAAATAAAGGATTCATGTAATGGTATGACATCTAGTAAGTATTTAATGAAGTTACTTTAAAAAAAAAATTGTTCTCATCAATGAGAGCTAATCGAAGCCAAGAGGCAGAGAATGGGGTACATTAAAATTTGCACTTACATTATGATCCAGTATCAGTATTAAGCAGTATATGGATTATCCTGCTTAATTCTTATAAGAGGCATGTGACATAAATATGCCTCCCTTGTTACAGATTAAGAAATTAAAATTGAATAAGATTATGGGACTTCTGTAGGATAATATAATTACTAAGTGGTACAGTCAAGTATATAGGATTTCAAAGATATTATCCCTTCCCTTACCATGCTGAAATGTCAGCTTTTTTTTTTTTCTTACCTCTGTAGACCTATTATGAAGCTGAATGCAGTAAATAGTAAACCTTTGTGATATGAATTGCACATGCATGACCCTGAACAGATAGATGTTGCTGAATTTAAACATCCCAGAATCAAAAGTTCAGAGGGAGCTTTCTGTGTGAAATAAAATCACTGCATGAGATTGATCATTATTTTGATCTATGTAGTCACTGAAACTTCTAGGCATCCAGAAATAAATATCAAACACATTTTGCACTCTGGATATATCATACGCTAATATCAAAGTTAGTCTAATACTCTATTGCTCTGCTTCCAGCTTCATGGTCCAATTGTGGAAATTATTATTGCAAATTGAACACAATCCTATTTAAAGTTGTCAAGGTGTTTGTGGGCTTCTTCCATAATATCAGAATATCTGAATCTTAGTCACTGGATTCCATTTTCCTTGAAAAGAAAAAAAAAAAATGCTTTCAATTTCCCCATGTGCTAGAGCATTGTCAAAAGTACTTCCGTTCTGATATACTCAACCTGCAATTATACTTATCTGTGAAGATCTTCTATTATGGAATTTTCAGTATCAAATATGCCTTTTTACTTACTCTGAAAATTTGCAAAAAGTATGATGAGGCTGACATGAATACTGTGAAAGAAACCTTCCTTAATTTACAGAAATTTTGGAAAGCCTCTTCTGAAATTCAAGCTTCGTAGTTTCTTTAATCTCAAAAATCAAAATGTATCCATTTAATAGAAAATGTGAGGACATGGTGGAATAACTACTACTTAAATGGGAAAATACCTTCACTGTCTTTTCTGCCAGAAATTTCAGACAATGTGATGACTATTTTAAATGCATGAACAGCAATTGCTGCTATATATGGCATAATTGTACTGTTATAATAAAAGAATTGTTAATATTTCTGTAGATGGGAATTTTCATGCATAGTTTAAAAAAGGCAATTTGTATCTGATAATGCAAAATGAAAAGTAAAGCTTATTTAAACATCAAGATTGAGGAATGAGGAGGGAGAGAGGCCTGGTGTAGGGATAATGCATTTCTTAATTTAGTGATAAAAGGAAGAGTCTCTCTTCATGCTCTGTTTTAGAATAGTCTTGCCACATTGGGTAAGCCCATCAAACAGCTCTAGGTCTCAGTTTCCATATCCAATAAAGTATCAGATAATTCTAGCACAATGTGGTGTTTATGAGCACCTAATGAGGAGCCTTCTCTAAATTAATGCATACCTTGTTTCCACTCCTCAACTCTCAAATCTCTTGCCCACATTTCAATAAGAAATATCTTTGAAAAACTATTGCTCTGAGATAGCCTTTAAACCTTAAATTAAAAATATCCCCTGGAGTCTTCTTTAAACCAAACAACACTTTAGCTTCATTAGTAAAGAGAATGTCTGCTTTGAGCACTGTGTGCTATTGAGATCTATAAGGGACCAATGAAATATGCAAAGACCTACTATTAGAAACCAAATAGGAAGCACAAACTCACCATTCTGAAAGTTAAAAGAACTGAAGAAAGGTTCAAACATGGAGGTATATTGCCGAAGGAATATATAGGAAAGATATTGAAAGATGCTGGAAGCATCAAGGGAAGAGAGAAGGAACACACAGTTACTGTACAGAAAATATATGGTTGACATTCAATCATTTCAGGAGGCAGCATACAATCCAGAACTGACGGTATTGAAGAAAGAAGTCCAGGCTGTTATAGAGGCACTAGTGAAAAACGAGGCTGCTGGAATAGATGGAATACCAACCGAGATGTTTCAGCAAACAGATGCAGTGCTGAAAGCACTCACTCCTCTATACCGAGAGATTGGAAGAGGGCTACCTGGCCAACTGACTGGAAGAGATACATATTTGTGCCCATTCCAATTGAATGAAGAAATCATCTAACCATATCATTAATATAACACAAAAGTGAAATTTTGCTGCAGATAATTCAAAAATAATTGCAACAGCATTTCGATGAGGAACAGCAAGAAATACAAGGTGGATTAAGAAGAGGATGTGGAATGAGGGAAATCATTGCTGATGACAGATGAATTTTGACTGAAAGCAAAGAATACTAGAAAGATGGTTAGTAGTGTTTGTTGACTACACAAAGCATTTGACTGTGTGAACTATAACAAGTTATTAATAACAATGCTAAATGCACTGCCACTTAGTCAATTCTGACTCATAGCGACCTTTGTTGGGTCTCTTGGGGGTTAATCTTTACAGAAGGAGATTGCACCTTCTTCCTTTACGCTAAGACTGGAAATTTCAGAACACTTAATTGTGCTCATGAGGAACCTGTACTTAAACCAAAAGGCAGCTTGTTCAAACAGAAGAAAGGCATGTTGTTGTTAGGAGCTATTGTGTCAGCTCCGGTTCATGTCATTTGTAGGTGCCATCGAGTCAGCTCAGACTCATACAACAGGACAAAACACTGCCAGGTCCTGTGCCAGCTCACAATCCTTGCTATACCAGAGCCCGTTGTTGAAGCCACAGGACCAATCCATCTCATTGATGCCATCCCTATTTTCATTGACCCTCCACTTTGCCAAGCATCTTATCCTGCTCCAAGGAAAGGGCCCTCCTGACAGCATGACCAATGTAGGTGAAACACAGTCAAGTCATTCTTCCTGTGAAGGAGCTCTCTGGCTGCACCTCTTCCAGGAAGGATTTTTTAGCTGTTTCAGCAGTCCAAGGTACTTTCAGCATTCTTCACCAACACCACAGCTCAAAAGCATCAGTTCTTCTTTGGTCCTCCCTATTCATTGTCCAGCTCTCACATGCAGGTGAGGTGATTGAAAATACCATGGCTTGTGTCAGGCCCACCTTCGTCCTCAAAGAGACAGCTTTGCTCTTCAGCTCTTGAAAGAGGCCCTTTGCAGCTGATTTGGCTGGTGCTAAACATTGTCTGATGTCCTAACTGCTGCTTCCATTGGCGTCAATTGTAGAAGCAAGCAATGTGAACTTTATGACAATTTCAATCTTATTTTCCATTTATCGTAATGCTGCTTATAGGTCCAGTTGTGAGAATTTATGTTTTCTTTACATTGAGATTACATTGTAATCCATACTGAAGACTGTATTCTTCAATCTTCATCACTAAGTACTTATGTCATCCTCATTTTCAGTAAGCAAAGTTGTGTCATCAGTATATCGCAGTTGTTATTGATTCTTCCTCCAATCCTAATGCCACGTTCTTCTTCATATAGTCCAGCCTCTTGGATTATTTGTTCAGCATACAGATTGAATAAGTATGGTGAAAAGATACAATCCTGACACACTCCCTTCATGAGTTTAAAACATGCAGTGTTTCCTTTTTCTGTTTGAATGACAGCCTCCTGGTCTATGTGCAGGTTCCTTATGAATACCATTAAGTGTTCAGGAATTTCCATTCTTCTCAATGTTATCCACAATGTGTTATGATCCACACAATCAAATGCTTTTGCATAGTCAATAAAACACAAGCGAACATCTTTCCGGTTTTCTTTACTTTAAGCCAAGATCCAGCTGACATCAGCAATGATATCCCTCATTCCATGTCCTCTTCCAAATCCAGCCTGCAACTCTGGAAGTTCTCTGTCAATATACTGCTGCAACCATTTTTGAATTATCTTCAGTAACTTGCATCTGAGCAGTTGATGGTGTGTTCCACAATAAGCTCCTGGCCTGGTTTTGGCTGAAGTTTTTGAGCTTTTCCACCACCTCTTGCCACAAATGTAGTCAATCTAATTCCTGTGTACTCCGTTTGGTGAAGTCCACGTGTATAACTGCTGTTTGTGTTGTTAAAAAAGGTACTAGCAATGAACAAGTTGTTGGTCTTGTAAAATTCTATCAAACCGTCTCCAACATTATTTTGTCACCAAGGCTATATTTTCCAACTACTGGTGATTCTTCTTTGTTTCCAACTTTTGCATTCCAATTAACAGTGATAAGCAACATATCTTGATTGCATGTTCAGTCAATTTCAGACTTCAGAAGTTGATAAAAATCTTCAATTTCCTCATCTTTTGCTTTGGTGGTTGGTGCATGAATTTGAGTAATAGTCGTATTAAATGGTCTTCCTTGTAGGTGTATGGATATTATCCTATCACTGACACATTGTACTTCAGGACAGATCATGAAACATCTTTTGTGATGATGAATGTTGCTCCATTCCTCTTCAATTTATCATTCCTGGCATAGTAGATCATATGGTTGTCTGATTCAAAATGGCCAAAACAGGTCCATTTACTCACTAATGCTTAGGATATTAATCTTTATGCATTCCATTTCATTTTTGACAACTTCCAATTTTCCTAGATTCATACTTAGTACATTCCATGTTCTGAATATTAATGGATGTTTGGAGCTGTTTCTCCATTTGAGTCATGCCATGTCAGCACATGGAGGTCCTGAAAGACTTATTTTATCCATATCTTTAAAGTTGGTTCTACTCTAATGAGACAGCTCTTTCCCAGTCCTCTTTCGAGTGCCTTCCAACCCAAGGGGCTCATCTTTATGTACTGTGTCAGGCAATGTTTCCAAGCTATTCATAAAGTTGCCCAGTAATGTATCAGTGTTCAGTGTTTCTCTGCTATTCATAAGGTTTGTCCTGGCCAATTTTTGAGAAGTAGATGGCCTCCCCCTTCTTAGTCTCTCTTAGTCTGTAAGCTGCATTGCAACCTGTGCAGCATGTGCAACTCTGCTGGTGTCTGAAACACCAGTGGCATAGCCTCAAGGCTCACAGCAATGTACAAGCCCCACAGGATTACAAACTGACAGAGAAGTTGATGTCATGCCCTTCTTCATATAGCCCAGCTTCTTGAATTGTTTGCTCAGCATATAGCCTGAATGAGAATGGTGAAAGAATACAACCCAGGCACACTCCGTTCCTGATTTTAAACCATGCAGTAGCTTCTTGTTCTGTTTGAATAGCAGCCTCTTCTTCTAGATACAGGTTCCTCGTGAGCACAATTAAATGTTCTGGAATTCCCATTCTTCCCAATGTTACCCATAATTTGTTATGAACCACAAGATCAAATGCTTTTGCATAGTTAATAAAACACAGGTAAACATCTTTTTGGTATTCTTTGCTTTGAGCCAAGATCCATCTGACATCATCAATGATATCTCTCATTCCATGAATCCAGCTTACGTTTCTGGAAGTTCCATGTCAATATACTGCTACAATTCATTTTGAAATATCTTCAGCAAGATTTTACTTTTGTGTACTATTAATGCTATCTTTTGTTAATTTTCACATTCTGTGGGATCACCTTTCTTTGGAATGGGTCCAAATATAGATCTCTTCCACACAGTTGGCCAGGTAGCTGTAGTCCATTACTTGGCATATCCTAGGGCATGCCTTCAGTGCAGCATCCATTTGCTGAAATACCACGGTGGATATTCCAACAGCTCCTGGAGACTTGTTTTTTGCCAATTCCTTCAGTAGAGCTTTGATTTCTTTCTTCCAAACCATTGGTTCTTGAGCACATGCCACCTCTTTAAATGGATAAACATCTAGCAATTCCTTTTGCTACCGTGATTCTGTGTATTCCTTCCATCTTCCTTTGATGTTTCCTGCATCATTCAATATTTAGCTCATAGAATCTTTCAATATTGCAACTTGAGGCTTGAATTTTTTCTTGCTATTTCAGCTTGAAAAATGCTGAGTGTGTTCTTCCTTTTTGGTTGTCTAATTCCAGGTCTTTGAACATTTCATTACAATAAATGACTATTTTCTTGAGCTGACCTTTTTAAAAAAAAATGTATTTTGGGTGAAAGTTTACACAGCAAATTATTTTTCCATAGAGCAGTTTACACACATTTTGTTTCATGACATTGACTTCAATTTCCCACAATTTAACAGCTTTCTTCCTACTTCCTCCCAATAGTTACCTCTTCCCTGTGTCCCTCTGTCCCATGCACTCCTTACCCCTGAGTTGTCTCCCTGTGCATGTACTGCCCATCTGTTCTCCCATGATTGATCTCTCCAAGCAGTTTTTCTACCTAATGTAAATGTTCAGTCCATATGTCTGTCTTTTATTTGACTGGAATCCACAAAAATGAATTCAATTCCAGACTTGAAGAGCAGTTAGGCGCCACAGTCTCTGGGGTTTCACCAGACTCTATCAGACAGCAAACCTGGTCATTTTTTCTTTGATTTTTGAGTTGTTTTCCACATTATTCTCCCACTGTATCCAAGATCTCCAATACATATCCACTTCCTAGTGGTTGAAAATGGTAGCCAGGCACCATCTAGTTCTGGTCTCATGGTCACATAAGCTGAGGATCACATTGTCTACCAGTCCCATACACTAATTATTTCCATGCATCTTTGATTTTCTTCATTTTTCTTTGTTCTGGACAAGGAGAAAACCATTGTTGCATCTAGATGGCTGCTTGCAATGCATTTTAACATCCCAGTTGCTACTCATCAAAATAGGTGTGGAACAATGTTTTTTGTAGTATGTTATGCCAGTTGAGCTTGATGTCCCTTGTGACCATGGACCTGTGCTCACAGGTCCAACTACTTGCTTCCTCCATGTAGCAGGCTGTGGCCAAGAAGTCACCAAAACCTCGTTCCCTTTCAGCTTTACTATGTACCTGGACATTCTTTAAGAACATACAAATAAGCTTGTAGAAACGTCCTCTGCCAACCCTCTATATGGTCATTGACACACTCCCCCCTGCATAGACATATTTGATCATTCAACCTGTCCACCCATATATCCATCTATCCAGTGATGTTTGCCATCACTGACAACAAAGTACTGCATGTGCAAAAAGGTTAATCTTTGTTGTCTGTATCTCCTATGTACCTATCTATGTCTTCTTCTTCCTCACTGCCTCTGTATCACTCATATGTAGTACATTGCCCTTCTCTTCACTAAAATCAAAACTTGTCTCTACCTATTTAACAGTGTTCCATCCTCACCCCTCCCACCTCTGGTAACCAACAAAGAAGATTTCCTTCCATATAGAAACCTTTCCTTGAATATTTACAATGACCGACTAATACAATATTTGTTTTTCTATGATTGGCTTATTTCACTCAGTGTAATGTTCTCCAAGTTTATCCACATTATGCGGTGTTTTGCAGATTCTATGTTATTCTTTGGGGTTGAATAGTATTCCATTATATGTATGTACCATAGTTTGGTTATCCATTCTTCTGTCCACGGACACCTAGCTTGTTTCCGTCTTTTTGCCATTGTAAGTAGTGCTGCGATGAACGTAGGTATGCATATATCTGTTCTTGTTCTGGCTCTCAATTCTTCAGGATATATATCTAGTAAAGGGATTGCTGATTCAAATCTTATTTCTAATTCCAACTTTTTAAAGAATCACCATATTGCTTTCCACAATGGCTGTATCATTTTACAGTCCCACCAGCAGTGTAGGAGAGTCCCAATCTCTCCACATCCTTGCCAGGATTTGTTACTTTCTGTCTTGTTCAATTTTGCTATTGATGTTGAGGTAAGAGGGATCTCATTGTTTTGATTTGCATCTCTCTAATGGCTAATGGATTTGGTGGCACGTAATAACAACAACAACGATGGCTAATGATCATCAACCTTTCTTCATGTGTTTGATGGTCATCTGAATATCTTTTGGTGAAGTGTCTATTCATGTCTTCTACCCATTTTAAAAGTGGATTATTTGTCTTTTTGTTGATGACATGTTGGAATTTTCCATAAATTTTAGAGATAAGTCCCTTGTCTGATGTATCATTGCCAAATATTTTTTCCCAATATATACATTCTCTTTTGACAATTTTGGAGAAATCTTTGGAAGCATGTTAAAATTTGATTTTTTGGAAGGTTTCATTCATTTAGTTTATCTTCTGCTGCTTGTGCATTTTGGGTTATGCTTGACAGTCTAGTTATGCCATATATAAGAGCCCATAAATTTGCCCCTAGTTTTTCCTTGAGGAAATATTTAGTTTTAGGTTTCACATTGATGTCATTGATCCATCTGGAGTTATACATCTGTGTGTGGTGTGAGGTACAGATCTTGTTTCATTTTCTGCAAATGGATATCCAGTTTTGCCAGCACCATTTGTTAAACATAGAATCTCTTCCCCATATAATGGATTTTGGCCCTTTGTCAAAGATCAGCTGATCATAGGTCGATGGATCTATTTCTGGGTTCTCAATTCTATTCCACCAGTCATTATATCAATACAAGGTAGATTTTTGACTACTGTGGCTGTTTTGAGATCCATGGGTGTGAGATCTCCTACTTTGTTCTTCTTCAATACTGCTTCATTTATTTGAGGTCTCTTTCCTTTCCATATAAAGTTAGTAATTGGTTATTCCATATCCTTAAAAATGTTGATGGGATCTGGATTGGGATTGCATTGAATGTATAGATTGCTTTGGGTAGAACTGTCATTTTCACAGTGTTCATACTTCCTATCCATGAGCATGGTATGTTCTTTTATGTTTCATTTATGTAGATCCCTCATAGTTTATTGAAGTAGTGTTGTGTAGTTTTCTTTGTACAGGTCATTTGTATCCCTCATGAGATTTTTTCCCAAGTATGTTATTTGTTCGGTAGCTATTGTAAATAGTATTGGTTTCCTTATTTCCTTTTCGGCAAACTCTTTGCTGGTGTAGAGGAATGCAATTGATATTTGCATGTTGATCTTGTATCCTGCTACTATGCTAAATCTCTTAATTAGTTCCAGACTAATTTTGAGACTCATTTGGTCTCAAAAAGACAAAAAAAAAAAAAAACTTATTTTTGTTGAGACTCTTAGGTTTTCTATGTAAAGGATCATATCAGCAAATAGGAATACTTTTACTTTTTCCTTACCAATTTGGATGTCTTTTATTTCCTTTCTTGTCTTATTGCTCTGGCTAGGACTTTGAATACAATGTTGAAAAGAAGTAGTGGTGATAGAGAGCATCCTTGTCTGGTTCCTGTTCTCAAGGGGAATGGTTTCAGTCTCCATTGAGAATAATGTTGGCTGTTGGTTTTGCATATGTGTCCTTCGGTAAGTTGAGGAGTGTACCTTCTATTTCTATTTTGCTGAGAATATATATATATATATATATAAAAATCAGGAATGGGTTTTGGACTTTATTAAATGTCTTTCTGCATCTATTGATATGGTCATGTGGTTCTTTTCCTTTGTTTTATTTAAGTGATGGATGACATTGATTGTTTTTCTAATGTTGAACCATCCATGCATAGCTGATATGAACCCTACTTGGTCATAATCTATTACTTTTTGGATATGTTGTTAAAGTCTATTGTCTAGGAGTTCCTTGAAAGCTTTTGCATCTATATTCATGAAGGATATTGGTCTGTAGTCCTCCTTTTTAGTGATGTCTTTGCCTAGTTTTGGTATCAAGATTGTGCTTGCTTCATAAAATGAATTTAGGGGGATTACATCTATTTCTATTTTCTGAAATAGTTTGAATAGGATTGGTGTCAGTTCTTCTGTGAACATTTGGTAGAATTCTCCAGTGAAACCATCTCTGCCAGGCCTTTTATATGTTGGGAATATTTTAGTGACCTGTTCAATTTCTTCTTTTGTAATTGATCTGTTCAACTTTTTAGCCCCAGTCTGTGTTAGTTCAGGTAAGTAGTGTGTTTCTAGAAATCTATCTATTTCTTCCAGATTTTCAAATTTGTTGGAGCATAATGCTTCACAGTATCATATTATCCTTTTTATTTCAGTTTGTTCTGCTGTGATGTTGCCCAATTGATTTGTTATTCAGGTTATTTGCATTTTCTCCCTTTTTTTCCTTTGTTAAATTTGTGAGTGGTTTGTCAATTTTATTAATCTTTTCAAAAAACCAACTCTAATCTTGTTTTTCTCTATTGTCTTTCTATTTTCTGCTTCATTTATTTCACCTTGAATCTTTGTTATTTCTTT
>NW_006923789.1:14080-15751 GCF_000298275.1 Orycteropus afer afer
CACTATGCTACCAGAGCTCCTAGACAGCATATAGATGGGTTATATTTCCTCAACAAGTATGCAACTTTCCATTTCTTGAATGGTGCTTTTAATCCACTTACATTCAGTTTAATTATTGACAAGTGCGAATTTGATGCTGTCATTTGGTTATTTTTTTTTGTGTGTATGTGTGTTGCTGATTTGTTTCACACAATTTTCTGTGCTGAGCTCTTTTTTTTTTATGAATTGTGATATAATTTCCTTTATTCCTGTTATTTTAGTATTTGCTAAATATTTGTGCTTGTCCTCCTTTTTATGGTAATGTGAAGGTTTATCATTTTTCTTGGAGGTTACCATTTGATTTATAATTTTTCCCCTGAGTTTATAACAGTTCCCTCTGTCTTGCAATTCTCTTGACTTCCTCACCATTTGGAAGTTCTCTAACTACACTATGTTTTCCCTCTTTTTCTTATGTAATTGTCCTCACTTGCCAATTGATGTCTCTGGTTTCCTGTTTACAATCTTGTAAACTTATTTTACTATTGGATATTTGGGTTGGTTTCTGAGTTACGTCATCATGTGTGTTAATTGTCTGTTGTTTGTTGTTATTGTTTCTCTTTCCAAAGGATTCATTTTAGTATCTCTTTTAAAGTTGGTCTTTTTTAACAAATTCTCTTAATTTCTGTTTATCCAGAAATTTGCCAATTTCACCATCATGTTTGAGGGACAATTTTGCTAGGTACATAATTTTTGGTTGGAAATTTTTTTCTTTCAAAGTTTTGTATATACCATTCCATTGTCTTATTGCCTGCATGATTTCTGCTGAGAAATCAGAGCTTAGTCTTATTGGTTGCCCTATGTAGGTGACTTCATTTTTCCCAATCCATTTTCCTGATTCTTTCTTTGGTTTTGTTTTTGATGAGTTTGATGACATGTCTTTGCGATTTCTTTTGAGGTCTATCCTGTTTTGGTTTCATTGAACCTCCTGAATGGGTATATTCTTGTCTTTCAACATATTGGTGAAATTCTCTTGCAACAAATCTTCCACTATTTTCCCTGTGATTTTATTTGTCTATTCCAGTTCTGGAGTTCCAATTACATGTTGTTTTTTGTTGTTGTTATATGCTGTTGAGTCATCTCTGACTCACTGAGACCTTATGTACAACAGAGAGAAACACTTCCCAGTTCTGTGCCAGTCTTAAAATCCCTACTATACATGAGACCATAGTTTCAGCCACCATGTCAATCCATCTTTCTGAGGGCCTCCCCCTCTTTCATTTACCCTTTCCTTTACCAAGCATGACATCCTTCTCCAGGGATTGGTCCCTTCTGACAACATGACCAAAGGAGGTGGGATGAAGGCTGGTCATTCTTGCTTCCAGGGAACATTCTGGCTGCACTTCTTCGAAGACAGATTTGCAAGTTCTTTTAGCAATCAATGGTACTTTCAGCATTCTTTGTCAACACCACAACTCAAAAACATTGGCACTTCTTCAGTCTTCCTTACTCATTGTCTAGGTCTCACGGGCATAGAGTTGTTGTTGTTGTTGTTGTTATGTGCCGTCGAGTCAGCCCTGACTCATAGCGACCCCTCTTGGGTTTCTGAGGCAGTATCACTACGGAAGTAGGATTGCCCAACCTTCCTTCTGAGGAGTGGCTGGTGGGTTTGAACCGCCAGCCTTCTGGTTAGCA
>NW_006923789.1:18403-18913 GCF_000298275.1 Orycteropus afer afer
ACAGAATTAATGAGATGGAAGAAAAATACCTGAATACTTCTTTGGAAAAGGATCAATCAGAAAAAAAACAAAATCCAAACAAAATGAAGAAAGCCTAAGGTTAAGGTGGGATACCACCAAAAGGAATAACTTACATGTCATTGGAATTCCAGAACAGGAAGAGAAAAACAAAACCACTGAGGAAATTTTCCAACATTTGCTGGAGGAGAACTTCCCTGAAATGATGAAAGATAAGAATATATGCATTCAGGAAGTCCAAAGAACCTTTAACTGGGTAGACCCCAAAAGAAATCACCAAGACACATCATCATCAAACTCATAAAAACCAAAGACAAAAACAGAATCCTGAAAGCAGCATGGGAAAAACAAAAAGTTACGTACAAAGGACAGCCAGTAAGAATAAGCTCTGATTACGCAGCAGAAACCATGCAAGTGAGAAGGCAATGGGATGGCATATATAAAACCCTGAAAGAGAAAAATTTTCAACCAAGAATTATATACCCGGCAAAA
>NW_006923789.1:19672-20958 GCF_000298275.1 Orycteropus afer afer
ACTGGAAAGAAACTCAACAAAGATGCAGAAAAGCTAAACAATACAACCCACTAACTTGGCCTTATAGACATCTATAGAGCACTTCATCCAACAGCAGCACAATTTACATTCTTCTCCAATCCACATGGAACTTTTTCTATGATAGACCACATGTTAGGCCATAAAGCAAGCTTTAATAAATTTATTAACATCAAAATACTGCAAAGCATCTTCTCAGATCATAATGCTATCAAATTAGAAATCAACAGGAAAAGAGTAAACATGTGGAAACTGAACAACACCTTCCTTGTGAAAGACTGGGTAAGAGAAGAAATCCAAATTTAAATTAAAAAAATTCCTTGAATCAAATGAGAATGAAAACACAACCTACCAAAATCTTTGGGACACAGCAAAAGCAGTAATCAGAGGCCAATTTATAGCAATCAATGCACACATTAATAAAGAAGAAAGAGACAAAATAAACACTTTAAAAGAACACTCCAACAATTAGAGAAAGAACAGCAAGAAAAGCTTACAGTCACCAGAAGAAAGGAAATAATCAAGATTCAAGCAGCAATCAATGAAATAGAAAATAGAAGGGCTATAGAAAAAATCAACAAGATCAGAAGTTGTTTTTTTGAAAAGATCAATAAAATTGACAAACCACTGGCAAACTGAACAAAGGAAAAGAGGGAGAGAATACAAATAACACAAAGAAGAAACAAAATGGGTGACATCACAACAGAAGTAACTGAAATCAAAAGATAATATCAGGATACTATGAACAACTGTACGCCAACAGATTTGAAAATCTGGAGAAAATGAGCAGTTTTCTAGAAACACACCACTTACCTAAACTAACACAGATTGATGTGGAAAAGTTGAACAGGCCCATCACAAAAGAAGAAATTGAATAGGTGATCAATAAATTACCAACTAAAAAAAGTCCTGGGCCAGACAGCTTCACTGGAGAATTCTACAAAATATTCAGAGAAGAACTGATACAAATCCTACGCAAAGTATTCCAAAACATAGAAAAGGATGGAATCCTCCCTAACTCATTTTATGAAGTAAGAATAACCTTGGTACAAAAACTAGGCAAAAACATCACTCAAAAGCAAAACTACAGACCAATATTCCTTATGAATACAGATGCAAAAATCTTCAACAAAATCCTACCCAATAGACTGCAACAACATATCAAGAAAATCATTCATCATGACCACGTGGGATTCATATCAGGTATGCAGGGATGGTTCAACATTAGAAAAACAATCAACATCATCCACCACATAAATAAAACAAAG
>NW_006923790.1:0-3264 GCF_000298275.1 Orycteropus afer afer
TAAATGTCTTATCCAAGAACCATTTCTGTTTCTTCTTTGTAACTTCCTGGTTTCACTCACCTTACAAGGATTAACTCAGGGCAGAGATTCAATTTTATCTTCAATCCTTGCTTTTTCAGACTTCTGCTCTCAATATTGTTTCATTAAATTTTAACCCTCAATCTAAGGTCGCATCATGCAGAATTGTGTTTCTACCCCAAGCACCAGAGACTTTCGACTCTGTGGTGATGTCCCATTACTTGCTTCATGCTTGGCTTTGTGCTCTCTCCAGAGAGGATCTGTCTCTCAACTTTGACCCACCCTGCTCTTATCCGACGCTGGGATGCTCAATGCTGTGATAGAGTATGGGTTAAGGGACTTTTCTCTTCTCCTTTGACTGAGCCTCACTCTTAGGCAGGCATTGTGGACTTAGGTCTGGTCTGTGGATTTCCAATTGTTCCTGCTCCTTTAGAGGCAACACTGGCCCAGAGTGTCTGATCTTCCAAATTGTTCCCACCTTTGCTACAAAGGAGCTCTTATGGTGCTGTGGTTAAAACGGTGGGGTGTTAACCAGGAGGTCAGCAGCTGGGTCCCCCCAGCTGTTCCACAGGAGAAAGATGAGGTTGTTTGTCTCTTTAAGGACCCACAGCCTTGGGAAACCAATGGTGCAGTTCTTCTCTATCTTGTAGTGCTTCCTTGAGCCAGAATCAACTCAATGACAGTGAGGGTTTTTTTTTTTTTTCTTTCTCTTTTTTTTTGTGTGTGTGTGTACTTTGTCGTTGTTGCTGTTCTTGTTTCTTTGTTTATTTTTACCTTCAATGGATTCTCCCCAGTATGCACAGCTTCTAGTTTCATTGTCCTTCCCCTTCCCATTGAGAGGTTTGTGTGTTAATGTGAAATGCCAGGTGGTTCGGGCATCGTCTCGGCAGTGTTCTCTATTCCCCCATGTTCATGTGACTCCATGGGTGCCTGTAAGTGCAGGGTTTGAAGACTGTACCCCTGACTATTCATTGTTCTGTTCTGTATTTGGGTCATGAGGTGTAGTCTGGCTGTGTGTTGGAATGGGTACTCTGACTGCACTAATCACCATCGCACAGACCAGAGCAGATAGCTTTGTTTAGAGTGGCCCCAGCCCTAACAGAACAGTCTGCAATAGAGGGCAAATACTCATAGATCTGGGCCAACGGGAACTCCACAGCCTAATGTCTTTAACACAGAAACCTTCAACAACTTATTAAATGTATCAGTTTAATCTTGAAATTTTAAAGCCATCTGATGTCATCTGCTCCAGGTAAGATAATGCCTTTTTTTTTTTTCCTTCCTGGGGACAACTGTCTTGCTCCAAAATACGATTTTTGCTATTTTTCTCTGTTGTCAGGTCATTTTTATGTGAACAAAAACTTACCTATTGAACACTTTTAAGTATAGTGACCAGAAACCAGTAACAATCTAAAGACCCATCATCAGGAAATTAGATAAAGTGTGGTTTGTGCCCACACTGAACAACTGAGCATGGAGACCAATGTGTCCTTGTTAGATAAAGAAATACTGATTTATTTCCACATGCATTTGCTGAGTGAAAGAAGAGAAATAAATAAAAGTACATAGTGTCTTATAGCATTTAGATATAAATAAATTATGTCAGATGAAATATAAGAATTGTGTGCTCACCTTAACATGAGCACATGAGGAGGAATAATTTCCCCAAGTGTTATCATTGCCACCCAATTCTGATGGATACTCAGGTCTGCTCTGGGACCCCGTGCTCTCTGAAGGCATCCAACCACAGAACTTACTATGTAGCAGCAGGGCATGCGAATGGAGCCCCTCCCTCTGCTGATGAAAGCCACACCAGCCCCAACCCTGCAGCTCTGGGGGAGGAGCCCCAACCAGGGGATCCAGGTGTCTCCATTCAGTGATCTGGACTGAACACAGGCGAACCTCCATGGATTCATTACTGAGCTGGGTTTTCCTTTTTGCTATTTTAAAAGGTCATTCTATGGACAGTGAGTGCATGTGAATGGCCATGAGTGAGAGAAACAGTGGGCATGTTCGTGATGGTTTCCTGACCAGGATGTCTCTGTGTTTGCAGGTGTCCAGTGTGAGATTCAGCTGGTGGAGTCTGGGGGAGGCCTGAGTTAGGCCGGGGGGTCTCTGAGACTCTCCTGTGCAGCCTCTGGATTCACCTTCAGTGACTACAGGATGACCTGGGTCCGCCAGGCTCCAGGGAAAGGCCTGCAGTGGGTCTCATGCATTAAATATGATGGTGGTAATGAATACTTCACTAAGTCCGTGAAGGGTCGATTCACCATCTCCAGAGACAATGAAAAGAACACACTGTACCTGCAAATGAACAGTCTGAAAGTCGAGGACACAAGTGTCTATTACTGTGCAAGTGATGCAGTGAGGGAAGTCAGTGTGAGCCCAGACAAAAACTCCCTTGTAGAGACTGGGACAGGCAACAGGGGGCACTCCTGACCCATGGAGCTCAGAATTCAGACCCAGGAGCAAGTGTTTTGCAATTGAAAGACTGATTTCCTATTGTGATCTGGGATGTCCCTCCATCTACAATTTCCCTCTATTTTTATGATTCTGTGCCTCCCTCTGATGTCTGTGAATTCAAAGTTTGTATTGTCAGGAGAGGAAGCATTCTCACAGGCAGAAAAGCAGTCTGTCCCTTGTGGAGGGAAAGGACTCTGCCAGGATCCCACCCTGAGTTCTGAAGCAGCTCAGGGAACTCTGGGGAGTCTTGTCCAATCAGGCTCAGGGCAGACGGAACCCCTGTGCAGCACTGATGGTGACGCTCTGGACTCTGAGCTGGAGTCTGATGGTTGGAACTCACCCAGTGAGGCCTCGGGACCCAGGCCTGAAGACCTGCTTTTGAAAGCTCAGACTCAGGGCAGACACCTCAGGGGACTTCCCAGTTAGGACCCTCTCTGGGATTCAGGGGAGAGACAAGAAAGTGGTGAGGGGACGGTCTCTAACATATATAAGCAGAATGAGGTTCACATCTGACCATCCCCTCACATAGGAGGGTGTAGCTCAGACTCAAGGCAGACACCTCAGGGGGGTTCCCAGTCAGGACCCTCTTTGGGATTCAGTGGGAGAGCCAAGGAGGTGGCGAGGTGACTGTCAGTAACAGACACAAGCAGAATGAGTTAGAATCTCAGTTCATCCTTCCTCAGGTGTGGATGTGGCCAGCTCGTTCAGATCGGTGAACGCTGAGGCAGCCTGTATGGAATCGTCACAGGACAGAGCAGGGATAACATAAGGACCCATTTCATC
>NW_006923790.1:4367-5560 GCF_000298275.1 Orycteropus afer afer
AAAAAAAACATTGTGCAAAACTCTGTTATGTGGTGTCTGGGAATGAGACACAAAGCTACTGAAAACACAGATTCCTGGGAAACATTTTGAAAAATGTGAGTTCAATAAGACCCCATACAATTCCTGCTATCAGTGGAATCAGAAACAGCCCTCAATCACTCATCAGAGGGCTGGCCTGAGGACCAAGCCTCTTTTTGCTGAACATCCCAGGAGCTCAGGACTTGTGGAATTGTCTCAGGGGGATGATAGGATTTCATAGGAGCCCATGGATCCTGCAGGACACCCGTGTGCAGTGACAGCAGTCCTCTTCTCAGAGTCATTCAAGGGCTATGCCTGAGGGGATAATGATGAAGTGACAGTCAGCAGGAGCATGTGCCAGTGTGCAACTGTGTGTTACTGTGTGTGTGAATGTTTGTGTCTGAAAGTGAGTGTGGGTGTGATTGTGAGTGTGTGTGATTGTGTGTGTGACACATCTCCTTCAGCCATTTCCATTTTGTGTGCAAACATTCGCTGTGATGTTCAGGTGAGCTTAGAAATCAATGAACTAGATCCATCTGCTTAAGAAAATGGATGGAGGGTCAGAGTCATTTAAAATGGAAGGGAGACGCATTTTGCAGACTCTGTGAAAGTTCCAACACCATCTGTAGACACAAGAACGACACACTCTGCAGCAGCAAATGAACAGCCCGAGAGGCAAAAATATGGCCTCTGGGAGACGTGGGAGTGTGTGGGAGCCCAGACACAGACCTCACTCTGGGAGAACAGAGGGCTTTGTTTACAGGGGTGCACATGACCCGTGTGCACATGGAAACAACTGTTTCCTAAACATCATGAGAAACTACACCCTTTGATTTTCACTCTTTTTTCCAACAAGGGTCCTCATGATGGTGTTTTTGATGTTGTTTTATTATTCTCATCTCTATGTCCAAGATCAGCCATTGGCCTCCATATTTCCCTCAATGCCACTCCTCAGAAGGAAGATTGGGCAATCTATTTTGGAATCTACTTCTGTAGAGATACCTCCTCAGAAATCCAAAGAATGTTCGCTATGAATCTGAAATGACTGCACATCAGTGAGTACCACGATCCAGTGGTCAGAATGTAGGAGAATGCATGGAATTCGAGTTCTTACCAATGTTATCCACAATTTGTTATGATCTATTAGCGTAGTGCCTAAGGCACTTAACTGGTAA
>NW_006923790.1:6004-7211 GCF_000298275.1 Orycteropus afer afer
TAACAGAAGGAAGCATTTTTATATACATGGAAAAGCAGTCATCCCTTATGGAGGGAAAGACTCAGTGAGTGTTCCCAGCATCAGGGTTCTGAGGAAGCTGAAGGAAACTAGGAGACATTTTTCCTGTCACACTCAGGACAGACAGAGTCCCTGGATAGTGCTAACACTTAACCACTCATCTATTAGCTGAAAGGCCAAAAGTTCAAACTCTCCATGTGATGGCTTGAGAGACAGTGTAATCTGCTAGTGGAAGTTAAGACTCAGGGCAGAGGCTTCATTGAGAAGGATTCCCAAATTCTGACACTCCTTTGGATTCAAGTTGAAGCCAAGAAAACGGCTAAGTCAGAGTCTGCAACATATAGCAGCAGAATGAAATTCCCACCTCAAGTTCACATGTTGGAATCCCTTCCACACATGACTGTGTACATGAGACTCAGGACTGATCTGATGTCTCATTCTCTCCTAGTCCATATTCTTTGCCTCTAGTTCAGCAAGGTCACCTGTTCCATGGCTGTTATGTAGTTTATATTTGCCAATTAGAAATGCTTATATTCTCAAAAACTTCATGAAAGTGATTTTTAAGTCTTTATCCTACAAGAAGTAAACACAAAGATGTGACAAAATGTGAGTGAGTTTTATTGGTATAACACCTGTATGAGATCAAATGAAGATGGTCTCTAAGCCTAGAGTGTAAACAGGACCAATAGAGGAGACTAGGAGGGAAGTGTGATTCTGCATTTCCCAAACTGCTGTGCAGTCCAAGGAAGAAGTTCTGGGAGGACCAATATGATCATGGGCCATTCAGAGGAGCCTGTGGGCCCTAGAACCTGCACAGACTAAGTAACTGCCACTCCTAATTCCTGGGTGAGAGTACCCCTCAGACACTGAGGCTTCTGCACACACAAGGTGATGGGATTCAGAGCAGAGGGCTGATTCCTTGATCAATGACATTATCCGTGGTTGGAGGAACGGAAGTCTCACTCTCAGGGCTGCCACAATCTTCACAGCATTTTATATGAGAAAAAATGTCGTCTCTTGAAGACACATAGATATTAGGGATGTGGTGGTGTTATGGATAATATTTACAGTGAGGTTTCTTCAGTTAGTGACTTTGTCACCTGTAATATTTCAAATCCTTTTTCTGACCAAAGGCCCTCTCATCTTCTCCTGGAACTCTCATTACAGTGAAGACTTTCTCATCTGACTT
>NW_006923790.1:8374-9695 GCF_000298275.1 Orycteropus afer afer
TACACACAATGGAATACTATGCAATGCTAAGGAGTAATGTAGAATTTGTAAAACACCGCATACTGTGGATGAACTTGGAGGACATTGTGCTGAGTGAAATAAGTCAATCACAAAAGGACCAATATTGTATTAGTCTGTTATTGTAAAAGTCAAGGAAGTTTTATTTATGGACGGAAGTCTTCTGTTGGTTATCAGGAGTGGTATGGGAAGGGAGAGAACACTGTTAGATAGATAGATAAAATACTGATTTGGGTGAAGTGAAGGACAATATATAAAATGTGAGTGATCAATATGGCAGCCTTGAGGAAGAGAAAGACATAGAGAGGTACATGGGAAGCACAGAGAACAAAGATAAACCCTTTTGTACATACAGTACTGCATTATCAGTAAAGGCAAACATGGGTATACAGGTGGATAGATGGGTGGACAGGTTGAACTAGTAGATATGTATATGATGTGGGGAGTGTACCCAAGACCATATAGGGTTGGCAAACAATGGTCCTATAAGTTTATTTGTATGATCTGAACTCCCAGTTGTATAGTAGAGCTGACAAGGGGCAAGGTTGTAGTCACTTATTGGTCACAGCCATCTATCCAGAAGGACTGAGTAGTTGAACCTGAGGGCTTGGGACCATAGTGGCAGGGGACATCAAACTCAATTGGCATAACATACTAGGTAAAACATTGTTCCATCTCCTACTTTGGGGAGTAGTGACTGGTATCTTAAAATCTTGCAAGCTGCCATCTAGATACAACGATGGGGCTCTCCTCATCCAGAGCAAAGGAAAATGAAGAAAACAAAAATTCAAGGAAACAATTAGTCCTAGCGACTGTTACATCATCTGATCTGCAGCCCATATGACTATGGGACCAGAACTAGATGAAGCCTGTCTACCGCTGTCAACCACTCAGAGGGCAATCTATGTAGGAGATCCCGGATAGAGAGGGAGAACAATGTGGAACAAAACTCAATATCATTTGAAGGGGGAGAAAAGGGAGGTAGTGACCAGGTTTGCTGGTCTTATAGAGCATCATGGACTCACTGAGACCATGGCCCCTGACTGCCCTTCAGGTCAAGAATTGAACCCACACCTGTGGCTTCCAGCCAAACAAAAGACAGGCATATGAGTGGAACATTTACCTGGGATAGATACACTCTGTGGAGACAACAATCATGAGAAATAGAAGAGCTTCTTATGCACAGGAAGACAGTTCAGGGGGGCAGGAATGCATGGAAGGATGAACACAGGGAAGAGATAATTATTGGAAGGAAGTGGGAGGGGAGCTGTTGCATTGTGGTAAATTGTGAACAATGTCATGA
>NW_006923790.1:12787-13615 GCF_000298275.1 Orycteropus afer afer
TGTCACTATGAAAGCATTTTTGTAATTATTTACACACCCTTGTCCTAGTGAGTTTAGGAAGCTTTGATTCTTCAAGGACATAAGAAACTAAAATTTTACTGAGGTCACTAAGTTAAACAGAAGCATCTCACTCACGAGGGTTCCTCTCCCAAAACTCAAGAGTGAGAGAAATCGGGATAACTCTACCCTTCAGACATGGCTTCTTCCCAAATACATGTGATATCTGACGCACCAGTGGATACATGCTGTACTACAAAATCCTTCAGTACTGGGAATAACTACATACAGAAGTAACTACATTCAGCTGCCTAGTCACTCAAAATCAGGTCCAGCCAACTTGCTTCATAACCTTAAATCCTATGCTCATCATTAAAATACACATTATAGAGTCACCCCCATGACTACTACTGACCAGAAGGAATTAGACAAATAAAAATGCATTGTGTACAATTTCATTCATATAAATTCTGGAAGACGCAACCTATCCATCTCTATCCTGGAGGAAGTTCAGGGGAATAGTCTGTTCCATGGAGGGGAACCCAGACCCAAATCCCGGGATTACTGTTACCTAGTAAATGCTTTTAAACACCACACAGATCGCACTGCACAATTTTTATTTTTTTACATCTGGAAAATAAAGTTAGCCTTGAAGCATACATCACATAGTTTGTGTGCATATGTGAGAAAGAATAAGATAATGGGAACTTAATATTTAGCTCAGTACAATCACATAAAAAATGTTTTCCCAAGTGCTGTACTTGCCATCAAACTCCCTCAGAACACTTATATCTGCTCTGAATCACTGCCCTCTCTGAAGTCATCCAACCC
>NW_006923790.1:14098-15552 GCF_000298275.1 Orycteropus afer afer
CCGCCAGGCTCCGGGGAAGGGGCTGCAGTGGGTCGCAGCCATTAATAGTGGTGGTAGTGACATAAGCTATGCAGACTCCGTGAAGGGCTGATTCACCACCTCCAGAGACAACGCCAAGAATACGTTGCACCTGCAAATGAACAGTCTAAAAGTCAAGGACACGGCTGTGTATTACTGTACTACACACAATGAGGGGAAGTCAGTGGGAGCCCAGACAAAAACTTCCCTTTTAGGGACAGGGACGTGCAGCAGATGGCACTCCTGACCCACGGAGCGGAGAATTCAGACCCAGGAACAGGTGTTTATGCCATTTAAGGGCTGATTTCCTATTATGATCTGGGGATTTTCTTCCATCTCACAGTTTCTCCAGAGAATATCTCTATTTTTATTATTCTGTGCCCCACCACCCACCATCTATGAATTCAAAGGTTGTAACAGAAGTAAGTATTCTCACAGGCAGAAAAGCAGTCTGTCCCTTGTGGAGGGAAAGGACTCTGCCAGGATTCCACCCTGAGTTCTGAAGCAGCTCAGGGAACTCTGGGGAGTCTTGTCCGATCAGGCTCAGGGCACACGGAGCCCCTGGGCAGCACTGATGGTGACGCTCTGGACTCCGAGCTGGAAGACTGATGGTTTGAACCCACCCAGTGAAGCCTTGGGGCCCAGGCCTGATGACCTGCTTCTGAAAGCTCAGACTCAGGGCAGACACCTCAGGGGGCATTTCCAATTAGGACCTTCTTTGGGAGTCAGGGGAGAGCCAAGAAGATGGCTAGATGACGGTCAGTAACCTACAAAAGCAGAATGAGGTTCATAGCTGATCGTCCCCCTCATATACGGGGGTGTGGGTCAGACTCAGCACTGGTCTGGAGTCTCATTTTCATCTAATCTTCTTTTTTAGTTCACCAAGGTCACCTAATTCTTGGTTTGCATGTTGATTATATTTTCCAACACAAGCATGTTCATATTATCAAGGTTTTTGTTATACAGTCTGTCTTAGTCTGGCTCCTCAAGATGCAAACAACAGGGAAGTGTTCAGGTTGCATGGGTTTTATGTGTGAGAGAAAATTCAGAGAAGGCCATGAAGGCTGTGGAGCTGGAAGGTAGTGTGTCAATTTGGTCACTAGAAAGGGTGATGGAAGGGCTGCTGTGATTTTTATAAACTGTTGTGTAGTCAAAAGTGGGCCCAGGAAGTCAATACATGTCTCCAATATAAAGATGCCCTTCAGAGGAACTGTGACCATCTGAAATGGGCCTGATTTAATATTGCTGCTGCTCCTAAAACTTGTGTGTGGGTAGCCCTCTAGCCTTAGGGTTTCAGCACAAACAAGGTGAATGTTTCAGAGTTGGTCCCTTCTTCCATTACACTACTTGTGGTTGGAGGTGTGGGAGGAATATTCTCAGGGATGATACACTTTTTATTTTGCTTTATAAGGAACATGGTCTTATTTGATTCTTTT
>NW_006923790.1:16212-17105 GCF_000298275.1 Orycteropus afer afer
GAGACATCTTTGCTCTCACCACTTGAAAGAGGTCCTTTGTAGCCAATTTGCCAAGTGCTATAAGTGGTCTGATGTCCTGACTGCTACTTCCATTGCTGTAGACTACAGAACCAAGCAATGTGAAGTCTTTGACAATTTCAAACATTTCTCCATTTATCATAATACTGCTTATTGGTCCAGTTGTGAGGATTTTTGTTTTCTTTATATAGAGATGTAATCCATACTGGAGGCTGTATTTTTCAATTTTCATCGGTAAGTGTCTCAAGTCATCCTCATATTCAGCAAGCGAAGTTGTATCATCAGCATTTACCAAGTTGTTAATTATTTTTCCTCCAATCCTGATGCCTCGTTATTCTTCATTTAGTCCAACTTCTTGTATTATTGGCTCAGCATACAGATTGCATAAGCATGGCGAAAGTATACAATCCTGATGCACTCCCTTCTTGATTTTAAACCATGCAGTGTTCCCATTTTCTGTTTGAATGACAGCCTCCTGGAATTCCCATCCAGCTCAATGTTATCCACAATTTGTTATGATCCACAAAATCAAATGATTTCTAATAGTCAAAAAAACACAATCAAACATCTTTCTGGTGTTCTTTGCTTTGAGCCAAGATCCATCTGACATGAGCAATGATATCCCTCATTCCACGTCTTCTTCTGAATCCAGCTTATATTTCTGAAAGTTCTCTGTCAATCTACTGTTGCAAATGTTTTTGCATTATCTTCAATAAGATTTTATTTGCATACGATATTAATGATATTGTTTGGTAATGTCCACATTCTGTGGGATTACCTTTCTTTGGAATGGGTACAGATATAGACCTCTTCCACTCACTTGACCAGTAGCTGTCTTCCAAATATCTTGTCAAACTGAGTGAGTGCCTCCAGTG
>NW_006923790.1:17764-18425 GCF_000298275.1 Orycteropus afer afer
ATTATCCATATTTTGATAAATCCAATCATTGAGAGTTGGGAATATTACATATAAACTTAGGATATTTTAATATATACATACTTATTGTTCTGATTACCCAGTACTGCTCTGACAAGGATATACCACAAATAGTATGGCTTGAAGAAACAGAAGTTTACTGTCTTACACTTTGGAGGCTTTAAGTCCTAGTTCAAAGCGCCAGGCTTTAGGGGCTGGGTGAAAGTCCCTTAACCTTGCTTCAGCTCTGCCTCCTGCTCCCAGGCCACTGAAGCTGGAGGCTTTTGTGCACTCAGCTGCTGGCTGCTGGGCCTGACAAGCCCAACTTTGACAAGTAAAAAAGCACAGTCCCTATGTTACTAAACCACACAGAAGGCCATTAATTCCAGTCCATTGGAAGTACCAAGGTCGGCAGAGCATGGCAGGCTGCTGAACAATGACATGGCTACATGCAGAGTCCAAGCATGCCATGTTAGAGACCATTCCCCCAGGGTTTCTCCTTATATATAGGAAGCAACCAAATCTCTAAGGCAGCTACTCAGCTGCTCACAGTAAATTCCACCATGTATTTGATGACCAGTCTCATCATGGGGAATACTATATCCAGCTGCCTAGTCACTCAACCAGGCCCAGCCAAGTTGACACACAAACTTAACTACCACAC
>NW_006923790.1:19787-20276 GCF_000298275.1 Orycteropus afer afer
TTATTTGTCTGAACATTGATTTCCAGGAATGGGTTCACTTTCAGGCTTGAAGGGTGTCTTAAGAAACACCTCATGAAAGAAATAATTAGACCAAGCGTATTATGGGAGAAAAAAGACTGAGATTAATATCTTTGTCTTTCTGATTTTGTCAATGGATATGAATGCACAAAATAAAATCCCCTAGTGTGGCACTCCCAAGCTGTTGCAATTGCCTTAAATATAATTAGCTGTTGACTAACCCACCACCAGCTGGCTCTACTATGACTTTATTGCCATTGCTCTTAGTCTTACTGAAAATTCTGTTGAAAATACAAGGGATTGCTCTAGCTCCTTCACCTCTTGTGCAAAATACCTCTGGATGTCTTGTCCCCCACATTCTCAGTCATTCAGTAAGGTTATGAATGTCATCTGCTGATGGCATATACAAACAGCACAGGCCAGACTCACTACCTCAGCCATCCCACAGAAAGAAACACTAGAGTTACTTAT
>NW_006923790.1:21131-21765 GCF_000298275.1 Orycteropus afer afer
AGAGAAACTTGTCTGTCAGTTTGTCATACTGGGGTGGCTTGTGTCTTTCTGTGAGGCTTGAGTCTGTACCAAGAGTGTTTCAAATGCCAGCAGGGTTGCACATGGTGCACAAGTTTCAATGCAGCTTAAAGATGGAAACAGACTAGGAAGAAGGAAAAGGCCATCCACTTCTCAATGAATGGGCCAGGGAAATGCTTATGAATAACAGGAAAACACTGTCTGACACAGTACTGCATAAGTTTATGAATAGCCTGAAAACATTGTTGGATACAGTGCAGGAGGATGAGACCCTTAGGTCAGAAGGCTCTCAAAATATGCCTGGGAAAGAGCTGTATCCTCTGAGTAGAAACAAACTTACTGATATGGATAAAGTAAAGATTGCAGGACCTCAATTTGGTAATGGGCCATGACTCAAATTGAGGAGAAACAGGTGCAAACTTCCATTAGTAATTGGAACATGGAATATATGAAGTATGAATCTAGGGAAATTGTAAGTTTTCAAAAATGGAATGGGATGCATAAAGATTGATATCCTAGACATTAGTGGACTGAAATGAGCCTGTTTTGGCCATTTTGAATCAGAGAACTATATGATCTACCATGCCTGGAATGACAAATTGAAGAGCAATGGCAT
>NW_006923791.1:0-4615 GCF_000298275.1 Orycteropus afer afer
GAGAAAATTCAAGGTCAAAAATCACAAGGATTAGAGAGTGTCGTTAAGTATTAGAAAGAAGGACCAAGTTCAATAAAATATAATGACTTAAAAACATCTCCACTAAATAAAGCAATAGAGGCAAAACTATAGGGAGAAACAGAAAATAAAATTGTTGTTGGATCATATCTTCCTCAAAAACTGATCAAGCAAACAAAAAACAAAATAAAAAAGATATGTATCATTTAAAAAACCAATTAATAAACTAACTTAACCATGCATCTGGGAGAGAAGACATTATTTCCCAAGCAAACACAAAACCCTCACAAAAATTAGTCACAAGGGAAACCTTAGTAAATTACAAAGAGTTACCATCGTACAAACCATGTTCTAATACAATTAGAAATAAAAACAGCAGAATAATAAAGTGATCATTTAAGTCTGAAAACTAAAAATGATTATATTAAATAACTGCTAAATAGCTGTTTTATTAAAGCAGAAATTATAAGGAGCATTCAAAGGTGCCTAGATTTGAACATTAAAAATACTACATGGAAAAAATTATGACACACGATGGAAGAGGTAGCAAGAAGAGAGTTTATAGCTTTAAAAATGTTTCTTAGAGAACAAAAAAGTGAAAAAAAATAAGCTAAACTCTTAATTTGTAAAGCTGGGAAAAAAGTTTAATAAAACTATAGAATTATAAAAGAAAGAAATAATAAAAGCAAGGAACAAAATAATAATGATAACAATAAAGTTTAATAAACAGGAAACTAACTATTTGAAAAGATGCCCCAAAAAGACAACTCTAGCAACACTGATCAAGTAAAAAATCAAATGATCTGTGGAATTATACCATCAGATGTACATTTTAAATATGTTGCTGTTGTTGTTGTTGTTGTTGTTAGGTACTATCCAGTCAGCTCCAACTCATAGCAACCCTGTGACAACAGAAAGAAACACTGCCTGCTGCTATACCAGCCTCACAATCCATGCCATTACCCAAGCCCATTGTTGTAGCCACTGTGTCAATCCATCTCACTGAGGGCCTTCTCCTTTCTTGCTGACTCTCCACTTTACCAGGCATGATATCCTTCTCCAGAGAATGGTCACTTCTAACAACATGACCAAAGTAGGTGAGAAGTCTGGCTATTCTCGCTTCCAAGAAATATTCTGGCTGCATGTCCTCCAGGACAGATTGGTTAGTTCTTCTGGCCATCCATGGTACTTTAAGTATTCTTCACCAACACCACAAGTCAAAAGCATCAACCCTTCTTCAGTCTTCCTTCTTCATTGTCCAGTTTTCACATGTCTATGAGGCGACTGAAAATACCATGGCTTGGGGTATACATACCTTAGTCTTCAAAGAGACATCGTTGCTCTTGTACACTTTAAAGAGGTCTTTTGCAGCAGATTTGCTCAAGGCAATATGTCATCTGAAGTCTTGCCTGCTGCTTCCATTGATGTTGATTGTGCAACCAAATAATATGAAATCTTTAATAATTTCAACTTTTCTCCATTAATCGTGATACTGCTTATTGGTTGGGTTGTGAGGATTTTTGTTTTCTTTATGTTGTGCTGTAACCCATACTGAAGACTGTAGACTTAATCTTCAACGGTAAGTGCTTCAATTCATCTTCAGTTTCAGCAAGCAAGGTTGTGTCATCTGCATAAGGTTGTTAATGAGCCTTCCTCCAATTCTGACGCCACGTTCTTCTTCATATAGTCCAGCTTCTCAAATTATTTGCTCAGCATACAGTTTGAATAAGTATGGTGAAAGGATACAATCCTGATGCACACCCTTCCTGATTTTAAACCATTCAGTATCCTGTTCTGTTCTGTTTTGTTCTGTTCAAATGACAGCCTCCTGATCTATGTACAGGTTCCTCATGAGCACAATTAAGTGTTCTGGAATTTCCATTCTTCTCAATATTTTCCATAATTTGTTATGATCCACACAATCCAATGCTTTTGCATAGCCAATAAAACACAAGTAAACATCTTTCTGATATTCTTTGCTTTCAGCCAAGATCCATTGACATCAGTAATGATATTCCTCAATCCATGTCTCCTTCTGAATCCAGCTTGCATTTCTGTAAGTTCTCTGTCAATATGCTGCTGCAACCATTTTAGAATTACCTTTAGTAAGATTTTACTTGCACATGATATTAATGATATTGTTTACTTATATTCACATTCTGTTGCATCACCTTTCTTTGGAATGGGTACAAATATGGATCTCTTCCAGTCAATTAGCAAGGTGGCTATCTTCCAAATTTCTTGGCATAGATGAGTAAGTACCTGCAGCATGGCATCAATTTATTGAAACATCACAATAGGTATTCTGTCAATTCCTGGAGACTTGGTGTTTTTTGTTTGTTGTTTGTTTGTTTGTTTTTTGCCAATTCCTTCACTGCAGCTTTGATTTCTTCCTTCAGTACCATTGGTTCTTGATTGTATGCCACCTCCTGAAAAAGACAAACATCAACCAATTCTTTTTGTACAGCGACTCTATGTATTCCTTCCAGTTTCTTTTGATACTTCCTGCATTATTCACTATTTTGCCCATGGAATCTTTCAATATTATAACTTGAGGCTTGAATTTTTCCTTCAGTTCTTTCAGCTTTAAAAGTGTCCAGTGTATTTTTCCCTTTTGGTTTTCTAACTCTAGGTCTTTGCATATTTCATTCTAGGAACTGACTTTGTCTTCTTGAGCTGCTCTTTGAAATCTTCTGTTCAGCTCTTTTATCCTGTCATTTCTACCATTTGCTTTAGCTATTCTTCATTCAATAGCAAGTCTCAGAGTCTCAGAGTTTTGGTCTTTTTTTCCTTTCCTGTCTTTTTAATGATCTTTTGCTTTCTTCATGGATGATGTTCTTGATGTCATCCCACAGTTCCTCTGGTTTACAATCATTGGTGTTCAGTGTGTCAAACTGATTCTTCAGATGGTCTCTAAATTCTGGTGGGATACAATAAAGGTCATATTTTTACTCTCATGGGCTTGTTTTAATTGTCTTCAGCTTCAACTTGAACTTGCATTTGAGCAATTGATGTTTTTTTTTCCACAGACAGGTCCTGGCTTTGTTTTGGCCGAAGATATCAAGCTTCTCCATTTGACTCCACAGATGTAATGAATTTGATGGCTGTGTCAATTTGATTTAGCAAGGTCCTTGTGTATTGCCACCATTTATGTTGTTGAAAAAAGGTGTTTGCAATGAATAAGTCATTGGTCTTGCAAAATTCTATTATGTGATCTCCAGTGTTATTTCTATCACCAAGGTCACATTTTCCAACTACCAGTGATTCTTCTTTGTTTCCAGCTTTCACATTCCAGTAACCAGTAATAATCAATATATCTTGATTGCATGTTTGGTCAATTTCAGACTGCAGAAGTTGTAAAAATCTTCACAATTTCTTCATCTTTGGCTTTGGTGGTTGGTGTATACATTCGAGTAGTAGTAGTATTAACTGATCTTCTTTGTAGGTTTTTACTTGCACACAATATTAATGATATTGTTCACTAATATTCACATTCTGTTGCATCACCTTATCCTATCACTGACAGCATGGTACTTCAATATAGATCTTGAAACATTTTTTGTGATGATGAATGCCACACACAAAAAATACATATCACAAACATTAATGTCAGTATCTATAGAGTATAATGGATTGAGAGTGGGATCAGTGATGAAAGTGAAAAATGTAAATAAAAAGAGCCTCTCATGAACCAATGGAGACAGAGATAGTATCAGACCCAGTGGGGGTGGGGGCAATGTCATTGAGTTGATTCTGATGCATAGCAACCCTACAGGACACAGGATAACTGCTTCCTTTTGCCAAAGCAGGTTGCCACATCTTTTTCCTTCAGAGCAGCTGGTGGGTTCAAACCAACAACTTTTCATGGAGCACTTAGCCATTGTACCCCAGGGCTCCTGACAATAGTCAAAGTCTGGCTCATTCAATAACCTGTGTAAAGACAATTTTGGGGGAAAGGAAATAAAGTTAGATACTTCTTCACTTCTACCCTAACATTTTTCAAGTGGATTGAACAGTTTGATGTGAAAAATGAAACCAAGAGTTTATCTTGATTTTGGGGAGAACTTTATAAGCATAAAAGCAATAAAAGGAACAACAAAAGGGGAAAATGTATGATTTTACTTCATTAAAATGAAACCTTAAAAATAAAAACTTATTTTTCCCATTAAAAGTTATAAAGAAAAAGACAACATTAGAGAGCAAAAACAAACAGGAGAGAATCGCAATATATTGTGTTTATGAAAGTAAATGAGAAAACACAAAATTAAATCTTATTTAAAATTGTGAAAAGAAAAAGATCTGAGAATCCACAGAGAAAACATAATTCTCTAATAAACATGAAAAATATTCAGTCACAGTAGTAATATTAAAAAATGCAAATTAAAACTTCAATTTTCTGTATTCCAAATTAACAAGACAGAACTCTCATACCTGGCACAGGAGACTATAAACTGTCCTTACTTCCTGGAAAGCAATGTCACGATACATGTCAAAAGACTTTTGAATTTTCATATATTTTTTTCCTCGGGAGCTCTGGTAGCATAGTGCCTAAGGCACTTGACTGCTAATCAGAAGGCTGGCGGTTCAAACCCACCAG
>NW_006923791.1:8285-10426 GCF_000298275.1 Orycteropus afer afer
AAAAAAAAAAAAAAAAGAAGATCCTCTAGATATGTTGTTAGAAGAAAAAACAAGGTGAGGAACAGGACATACAGCACGACATGATTCCATTTATGTAAAAACAAAACCACCACCAAAACATATACAGTGATATCTGTGACAGATGGAACTCAATGGGACTGACTTGTTTTTCTGGGTCTCACAAGTTTTCCACCTTTGACAGATAGAGTCTTACCATTTTTTTAATCACTTGCCTTAGTGGAAAATATTTGAGTTTTCTTTCTCCGACAGGCTTCCACCTTACGCAGGTTCTGGCTTTTGCAGGTTTTACTGTGTTTCTCTCACTCTCACTCTCTCTGCACCCTTCTGTGAGTGTTTGTGTGTACATACAAAATGTATATAAAAAATATATGAAAAGATGCACATAGCAAGCCAGTGACAATGTTTATGCTTAGAAAGTGGATGGTAATGGCCAGGGGCAGCAACTTCTAAGGAGTTGTACTGTTTGAATGGCTTTAAATATAAATTTATTCTCAGTTACTTAAAATGTTTTAATATTTTAAAAAGAATCTTTCCTAAGTGATGCATATGCAGAAATGTTCATGATGACATTATTAGTAGTACTGAAAAGTTGAAAACAAGTCCCTAGGAGAACGGTTAGATACATGCCAGCCAAGCAATGTCATGTATACAATAAGTTGTGTTTTTGAAGAAAACTTGACAGGAAATGTCATGGTACATTATTAAGTTAAAAAAAAAAAAAAAAAGATGCAAAGATTCAATGCAAAAAGTAGCTCACTTTACAAGAAACTGTAGAAACAAGTTCTTCAAGCTGAAATCAAGTGATTCCAGGCAGTAACTCAATTGAACACACAAAAAAACAAAGAGCAGGAAAGGTAATTATGCAGATGGGGTGATCTTTTATGTGGCCTTTTTCCTTGGTTCTTTGGAAAAACAGCTTGCGAGACTTTCCTGCTAAGCCTTAAGAACTTATCTTTGCAGTAGTTTTCTACCCCTCAGGGTTTGTCATTTTTATCCAGGCTGCTTGACCTGTCCCAATTAAATTGTAAACAACTTGATTTTGATACTTTCTTTATGGTTCTGGACTGCAGCCTGCCCTGTGATTGGTATGCACCTTTCAGACATGGGTCGATAGACTATGCAAATGAGATGATGATAACCTAATATGCAAATGAAATGTCTCTGGCCTACAGACAGAAGATCCAACAGTTTGTGGCCCCTGTAGGAGAGTCCATGCCTTGAAACTGACAAGGAGTTGTGTATGTAATAAACAGGCAGTACCTCAAGTTTTTCAGACAGAAAGAAGCAACAAGAGAAGCAGTAGGAGAAAAGCAGAAGGAAGAAAGAAGAGAGAAGTAGAGAGACAGAAGAGGGACCACCTCCTAAAACAGCTGTAATACAGGTCAAGGATTGTAACATTGAAGACAGCAAGAGGCCAAGAAGGGTCCCAGCAGCAGACTTGGCAGTGACAGACCCAGAGGGGCCCTGTGGCAGAGTCAGTGGTGACAGATGGCAGGGTTAAGAGGAGCCTGTTGTTAGAGGGCCAAGAGGAGCCTGTCCTCAGAGTTCTGCAGGGAGGACTCCCCTCAGGGGGTATGAGGAGGCCTGTGTGGCCAAAAGGAGCTGAGACATCTGTCCTGAACTAAAGAAGGAAGACTTTGCCTACATGCTTCCTGACGCTGATCTTGAGTTGTAGCCTATTGATCCTGATTCCAAGGTTTATCTGTCACTTTCTTAGAGAACCACTTAACTCTAAGTATGGTCTGTGAGTTCTAGTGGCTATTGCAATGGATTACTGAAAACACAGCAGAGAAGTAGAGGATACTGTGGGAAGAACAGCTGGTGTCAGAATTGGTAAGAAGGTTGGAGAATGGAAGTATGTCTGACTTCCACCTTATAGGATCAGCCTTGGACTGATCTTATTTGCATTAAAACAAAACACCCAAACCCATTGCCACTGAATCAATTCTGAGATAGGAATCCTATAGGACAGAGGAGAACTGCCCCATAAGGTTCCAAGGTACCTTATGAAAGTAGATTGTCACATCTTTTTCCCACAGATCAGCTAGTGAGTTCAAACCACCAACCTTTCAGTTAGCAGCCGAGTGCTTAACCACTGTGCCAGAAGAACTCCCTATGAT
>NW_006923791.1:10695-13118 GCF_000298275.1 Orycteropus afer afer
AGTAAAACCTGTGAAAGCTGGAATCTTTGTAAGACAGAAAGCTGTCAGAGAAGAAAACTTAAACATTTTCAACTAATAGAGAATGATAGAAAAGTGCTAAGACTGCACCTGGCCAAAGGTGGAAAGCTTTTGAGACCTGGAAAAACAAGACAGTCCTGTCACATTCCAACTCTCACAGATTTCACTGTATATATGTGCATGTATGTGTGTATATATATGTCATATATAATTGTACTGATGAGCCTATAGCATATAAAAATGTAATGTATTTGACAATAATAGCACAAATTTGGTGACCAAGAGAAAAACTATTTTGGACTAAGAAAATAACACCAAATAGTAACTTGAATCATTGGAATACATGAAGAGAACCAGAAATGGTAAATAAGAAGGTTAACATAACAAACTCTCTATATATGTACAACTTACTCTCCTTCCTTCTCTTAGCTTCCTTAAGAATGATAAAATTATATATGTAATACATATGTATATATGTATATATATATATATATATAGTTTGGCTTATAAAATATATAGAGGTAATGCTTATAACTATAACTATAATAACACAACAATGAACAAAAAAGGATAGAGCTATATACCATCAAAGTTCCTATATCTCCCTAGAATTAAATTAGTATATTTCTGAAGTAGACTCTGGTAAGTTAAGATATGGTAAGATCTACAGCAACCACTTAGAAAATACTTAAAAGAATAACTAAAAAATAACTAGAAGTTGGCTCTTTGAGAGGATCAATAACATTTACAAACCAGTTGACAAAGGAAAAAAATGAGAAGATGCAAATAAAATAAGAAATTAAATAGGAGACATTATAACAGAACCAAATGAGATAAAAGGAATCATAAGAAAATATTATGAAAAATTGTACTCTAATGAATTTGACAAACTAGAAAAAATGGACAAATATCTAGAAATACACTATCTACCTAAACTAGCACAAACAGAGAAGAAAACCTAAATAGTCCCAGAACAAAAGAAGAAATTGAAGATGTCATTAAAAAATAACTCCCCATAACAACAACAAAAAAAAAGCCATAGCCCAAAAGGCTTTCCTGGACAGTTCTACCAAAAATTCAGACAAGAGTTGACACCAATTTTATTCAAATAACTCCACAATATAGAAAAAAGAGCAATGCTCCCTAATTCATTCTATGAAGCCAGTACAACACTGATATCAAAGCCAGGCAAAAATACTACAAAAAAAAGAAAATTACAGACGAATATCCTTTATGATTATACCAAACCAAAACCAAACACACTGCCATCAAGTCAGATCCAACTCATAGTGACCCCTCCTCGGGTTTCCGAGATAGTATCACTATGGAAATATATTGCCCAACCTTTCTTCTGAGGAGTGGCTGGTGGATTTGAACCACCAGCCTTCTGATTTGCAGTCAAATGCCTTAGGCACTACACTACCAAAGCTCAAATTCTCAACCAAATTCTACCCAACAGAATTCAATATCATACCAAAAACATAATATATCATGATCAGGTAGGATTCATACCAGGGATGTAAAAGTGATTCAGCATTAGAAAAATCAATCAATATTATTCACTACATAAATAAAATCCAGGAAATAAATCACATGATCATCTCAATTGATGCAGGAAAGGCATCTAATAAAATCCAACACCTTTTCCCTATTTAAATATAATCAGCAAAATAGGAATAGAGGGGAAATTCCTTAACATAATTAAGGACATATACATAAAACCAACAGCTAAAATTATGCTCAATGGAATCCTCCCAAATTCATTTTATGAAGCAAGCATAACCTTGATAGCAAAACCAGGCAAAGACATCACTCAAAAGTAAAACTACAGACCAATATCCCTCATGGATATAGATGCAAAAATCTTTAGTAAAACCCTAGCCGATAGATTCCAACAACATATCTAAAAAATAATTCAATATGACCAAGTGGGGTTCAAATCAGGTATACAAGGATGGTTCAACATTAGAAAAGCAATCCATGTCATCCATCACATGAATAAAACAAATGAAAGGAACCACATGATCATATCAATTGATATAGAAAAAGCATTTGATAAAATCCAACACCCATTCCTAATCAAAACTCTCAGCCAAATTGGAATAGAAGGGAAATTCTTCAACATAATAAAGGGCATATATACAAAACCAACAGCCAGCATTATTGTCAATGGAGAGAGACTGAAACCATTTCCTTTGCGAACAGGAACCAGACAAGGATGCCCTCTATCACCTCTTCTATTCAACACCATACTAGAAGTCGTAGCCAGGGCCATAAGGCAAGAAAGGGAAATCAAAGGCATCCAAATGGGTAAGGAAGAAGTCAAACTATCCCTATTTGCTGATGATATGATCCTATGCCTAAAAAATCCAAGAGACTCAGTCAAAAATCTACTGGAAATAATT
>NW_006923791.1:14323-17845 GCF_000298275.1 Orycteropus afer afer
CAAGACAGAAAATAGCAAATACTGGTGAGGATGTGGAGAGATTGGGACTCATACACTGCTGGTGGGACTGTCAAATAACATAACTACTGTGGAAAGCAGTATGACAATTCCTTAAAAAGTTGGAATTAGAAATACCATTTGACCCAGCAATCTCATTACTAGGTATATATCCTAAAGACGTGAGAACCAGGACAAGAACAGATATATGCACACCCATGTTCATCGCAGCACTATTTACAATAGCCAAAAGATGGAAACAACCTACGTGCCCATCAAGAGAAGAACGGATAACCAAACTAAGGTATATGCACACAATGGAATACTATGCAACACTAAAAAATAATGTAGAATCTGCAAAACACCACATAACATGGATGAACTTTGAAGACATTATGCTGAGTGAAATAAGTCAATCACAGAAGGACAAATACCGTATTAGTCCATTATTGTAAAATGTCAAGGAAAACTTTATATACAGAAGGAAATTTTCTTTGTTGGTTACCAGGGGTTGGAGGGGAGGGGAGGGGAAGAAACACTATTAAATAGGTAGAGACAAATATTGATTTGGGTGAAGAGAAGGGCAATACAGCAAATGTGAGTAATCAACATGATGGCATTGAGAAAGAGGAAGACATAGAGAGGTGTGTGGGAGGCACAGATGGTAAAGAGGTAAAGATGAACCTTTTTGCACATACAGTACTACGTTGTCAGGGAAAGCAAACATTGATATATGGGTGGATAGATGGGAGGACAGACTGAACTATTAGTATATCCATGCAGGACAGAGTATGCCCAAAACCATGTATAGGGTTGGCAGACAATATTTCTACAAGTGTATTGGTGTGTTCTGTAAGAATTCCTAGTTATATACTAGAGCTGACAAGGGACAAGGTTGTAGTCACTTCTTGGTCACAGCCAGCTACCCAGAGGGACTGAGTAGTTCAACCTGTGGGCTCGGGACCATAGTCGCAGGGGACATCAAGTTCATTGGCATAACATACAAAAGCATTGTTCTACATTCCACTTTGGCAAATAGCGACTAGGATCTTAAAAGCTTGCAAGCAGCCATCTAGATGCAACAATGGGTCTCTCCTCATCCTGAGCAAAGAAGAATGAAGAAAACCAAAGTCACTTGGAAACAATTAGTCCAAGCAACTGGTACACCATGTATTCCCAGCCTGTATGACTATGAGACCAGAAAAACTAGATGGTGCCTGACTACCACTGTCAAAGACTTGGAGGGGGATCTCTGTAGGAGATCTTGGATAGAGAGGGAGAACGATGTGGAACAAAACTCAAAATCATTTTTAAAAATTTTAAGAAAGGACTAGGTTTGCTGGTCTGATGGAGCCTGATGGAACCACTGAGACCATGACTCCTAGTTGCCCTTTAGGTGTGGAATTGAATCCACTCCTGTGGCTTCCAGCCAAAAAAAGACAGGTGTATAAGCTGAACATTTACAATAGGGAGATACACTCCTTGGAGAGATCAATCATGGGAGAATAGAAGGCCTATGTATGCACAGGGAGACAGCTTAGGGTGCAGGAGTGCATGGAAAGGAAGGACACAGAGAAAAGGTAACTATGGGGAAGAAGTGGAAGGGGAGCTGTTACATTGTAGTAAATTGTAGTCAATGTCATGAGACAAAGTGTATGTGAGCTGCTGTATGGAAAGTGAATTTGCTTTGTAAACTTTCACCCAAATCACAATAAAAATTTTTTTAAAATAAAATAAAATTATGCTCAATGGAGAGAGATTGAAGGTATTCCTCTTGAGAACAGGAACATGACAAGGATGCCCATTATCACTACTCTTATTCAATATTGTACTGGAAGTCCTAGCCAGAGTAATAACGCAAGAAAGGGAAATAAAGGACATCCAGATTGGTATTGAAGAAGTAAAACTATCTCTATTTACAGATAACATGATGCTATACATAGAAAATCCCAGAGATACCACAAGAATGTTCCAGGACCTAATAGAAGGATTCAGCAAAGTGGCAGGGTACAAGATTAACACACAATAATCAGTTGGATTCCTCTACACTAACAAAGAGAACTCCAAAAAGGAAATCATGATAATAATACATTTACAACAGTCCCCAAAAGGACAAAATACCTAGGAATAAATTTAATCAGGGACATAAAAGATTTATTCAAGGAAAACTACAAAACACTACTCCAAGAAACCAAAAGAGGCCTACACAAATAAAAAGATATACCATGCTCATGGTTTGGAAGACTTAACATTACAAAAATGTCAATACTACCCAAAACTATCCATAGATATAATGCAATTCCGATCCATATCCCAAAAACATTCTAGAACAAAATGGAAAAACTAATCTCCAACTTTATATGGAAAAGAAAACCAGCCAAAAACCCACTGCTGTTGAGTCGATTCTGACTCATAATGACCCCACTGGGTTTCCAAGGCAGTAAATCTTTAAGGAAATATATTGCCCAGTCTTGTTTCTGCAGAGGGGCTGGTGGGTTTGGATCCCCCATCTTCTGCTTAGCAGTCAGATACCTTAGGCACTGTGCTACCGGAGTTCCTTATGGAAAGCAAGGAGGCCCTGAATAGCTAAAGCATTATTGAAGAACAACAAAGAGGCTTCACATTTCCCAATCGTAGAACTTACTATACAGGCACAGTAGTCAAAACAGTCTGATACTAGCACAACACACACATAGACCAATGGGACAAAATTGAGAATCCAGAAGTAAATCCATCCAACTATGGACAGCTGACTAAACATAACTGAAATGAACAAAACATAAGACAAACTAGACCACTGGGGCCTTCTAAAAATTAAACGTTTATGTGTAACAAAAATGTGTAACGTTTATGTCACCAAACAAATGAAAAAGAGAATGTACAGGCTGGAAAAACATTTTTTGGCAATGACGTATCAGACAAGGAACTAATCTCTACAATTTATAGAAAACTTCAACACATCAACATCAAAAAGACAAACAAACCAATTAAAAAATGGGCACAGGACATGAATAGACATTTCACCAAAGAAGACATTCAGGCAGCTTACAACCACATGAAGAAATGCTTGCGATCATTACCCACTGGAGAGATGCAAATGAAAACAAAAATGAGATAATATCTCACCTCAGCACTAATAGCAAAGTTCAGAAACAGCAGAACAACAAAAGCTGGCAAGGGTGTGGAGAGACTGGAATCCTTGTACATTGCTGATGAGACTGTAGAATAGTACAATCATTGTGGAAGCTGTGCACAGTTCTACTCTGATACACGTGGAATCACCATAAGTCAGAGTTGACTTGCTAGCCACTCAATAGTAACAACTCATTACTGCTTTATGTCTTATAAGGGATTTCTATCAAGAATATATAATGAACTCTGGTGGCGTAGTGCCTAAGACATTTGACTGCTAACCAGAAGGCTGGTGGTTCAAACCCACCAGACACTCCTCAAAAGGAAGACTGGGCAATCTACTTACATAATGATACTGCCTCAGAAACCCAAGGAGGGGTCGCTATGAGTAAG
>NW_006923791.1:19368-20019 GCF_000298275.1 Orycteropus afer afer
AAAATACCAAAAAAGGAGACATACGGCGCTGCGGTCTGGCAGCAATCCTGAGCGAGCCTGATGGCACAGACAGCTTGGAGAGTGCTGAGTGGTGGTAGGACCTAACAATTAACCTAAAAATCAGCTCTGTTAGCCAGGGAATGCACAGAGGACTGCTCTGGTGGCTGGGGAAGAAAAGGCGAAGCACCGGTGAAGAGAAAGGCGGGCTGAGCTGGAGACTTTTGCCTATCCAGAAGGCACCGCCATTTTGAATGTTTACAAGTGGCTTGACCAATTTGGATATTTAAAGAGACTGCACTCTCTGAGATTCCAGGGGCTTAAGAACAGGTTCTGCTTGCCAGTAACCCCAAAGACACTCCAGACCTGAACAACTGAAAAGGTATGACATTCCCCTGGTTACTCTTATACCCCACACCCCTTGGTGAACAAAGGTGTGGCCATCCCCCACTCCCATCCACCTTATGGGCCTGCAGGAACTTCATCCCAGTCTGTGTGCTCAGAAGGACCCTGGGAGCCCTGCCCTACACTCCCCGATTTTTTTCTTTTTTTTTTTTTTTTTCTCTTTCTTTTCTCTGGTTTTTAGTTTGCTTATTTTTGTCTGTTTTGAAACTACAATTATTAATAATACTATTGTCCTTTTTACTATTATTC
>NW_006923792.1:0-19816 GCF_000298275.1 Orycteropus afer afer
ACCCACGTCTGTGGCTTCCAGCCAAACAATAGACAGTCATATGAGTTGAACATTTACCTGAGGTAGATACACTCCTTGGAGAGAACAATAATGGGAGAAAGAAGGGCTGCTTATGCACAGGGAGACAGCTCAGGCGGCAGGAGTGCATGGAGGGATGGACACAGAGAAGAGGTAACTATCAGGAGAAAGTAGGAGGGGAACTGTTGCATTGTGGTAAATTGTGGTCAATATCATGAGACAGAGTGTATGTGAATTGCTATATGGAATGTGTATTTGCTCTGTAAATGTTCACCCAAATCACAATTAAAAAAAAAATAATTTAAAAATTAGTGGGTGATAGAAGAAAAAAAATTCTTTGTAAGTAATGAGAGTGAAAACACAACATATCAAAATCTTTGGGACATAGCAAAAGCAGCGTGTAGGGCAATTTATAGCAATAGATACATATATCAACAAAGAAGAAAGAACCAAAATCAATACTTTAACCCAACATCTCAAACAATTAGAAAAAGAACAGCAAAAAAAAAAAAAAAAAGGCAACATTCATCAGAAGAAAGGACATAATACTGATTCAAACAGAAATAAATAAAACAGAAAACAGAAAAACAATTGAAAGAAATAATAAGATCTGAAGTTGGTTCATTGAAAGGGTTTATGAAATTGACAAACCACTGGCAAATTTAATACAGGAAAAGAAGAAGACAGAAATAACGTGAATTAGATATGGAATAGGTGATGCCACAACAGAGCCTACTAAAATAAAAAGGATAATGATAGAATACTACATTGTTGTTGTTAGGTGCCATCAAGTTGGCTCCAACTCACAGTGACTCTTGTACAACAGAATGAAACTGTTTGCTCTTGTACCATCTTCATAATCCTTGCTATGCTTGAGCCCATCATTGCACCTACTGTTTTAATTCATCTCATTGAGGGTCTTCCACTTCTTCACTATCTACTTTGCTAAGCATATCATTCTCCAGGAAATGGTCTCTTCTGACAACATGACCAAACTGGTGAGACAAAATCTGGCCATTCTCACTTCCATTCTGCACTTCTTCCAAGACAGGTTAATTTGTTCTTCTGGCAGTCGGTGGTATTCTTCACTAGCAACACAATTCAAAGGCATCCACTCTTCTTCAGTCTTCCTTATTCACTGTCCAGTTTTCACATGCATATGAGATCAAAAATACTATGGCTTGGGTCAAGCACACCTTAGTCTTCAAAGTGACATAATTGCTTCTTAATATTTTAAAGAGGTATTTTGCAGCAGATTTTCCTAGTGCATGTAACAACAGCAACACAATGATGCCAGAAATTAGAAAATAGGAGACAGAGTTGGCTAAGTTGTCCATGAGGATTTTATCCATGTAATATTGTTTGGTCATTATATATGGATCAGATGGTTGTTGAATGACATTTTCTTATAAAATTTAAGAAAGTACTTATCTTGATTCCCATCCACATCTTATAAGGTAGATTGACTTCTACCATCTTCCAGGGCTGGAATATCACAAGGAAAAACACTTCAAGCCTAAAAGCCACTATCTTCTAAGGAAACAACCATTTAGTTAGATTGATAACCTCCTAGAATTGAAAACAAATTAAACTAATCATACATGAGATAAGTAATTACAAAGCCTCACAGAATAATTTATTGTGAATAAAATAACTGCCAGAATCTCTGTGTTTAATAGTTTTGTCAATCTGTCTTGGAAGAAGTACCACTAGAATGCTTCTTAGAAGCAAGAATGGCCAAACTTCATCTCACCTACTTTGATCATGTTGTCAGACGGGACCAGTCCCTGGAGAAGGATACCTGGAGAGACTTGTTGACTTTCAACAAGATGGATTAATACAGTGTCTGCCATGAAGAGCTCCACAGCAAGCATTGTGAGGATGGTACAGGATTGGGCAGTGTTTAATTCTGATGTACATAGGGTCGCTATGAGTCAGAGATGAATCAACAGCACCTAACAATCATAACAACAATATGTGGCATAAATATGCTATCAAACATAATTAAAAATGCACAAACAGAAGAATATAAACAAGGTGACTGAATAAACAAACCAAACTCACTGCCGTCGAGTCAGATCCCACTCATAGTGACCCGTCCCTAGGTTTCTGAGGCAGTATCACTACCGGAGTAGATTGCCCAATCTTCCTTCTGAGTAGTGTCTGGTGGGTTTGAACCACCAGCCTTCTGGTTAGCAGTCAAATGCCTTAGGCACAACACCACCAGAGCTCCTGGGTGACTGACTAGGACCTCCTAAAATCTAAGGACTATGTGCATTCAAAGATTTTACCAAAAGAGTAAAAAGAGAACTTACAGATGGGGAGGAAAAATGGCAACAACATATCTGACTGGAAAGTAATCTCTAAAATTTGTTTTAAAAAAAAAAAACTTCAACACCTCAACAGCAAAAAGACAAATAATCCAATTAGTAATGAACAGAAGGCATGAACAGACACTTCACCAAAGAAGACATTCAGGTGGCCAACAAACATGTGAAGAAATGAGCTCAATCATCCGCCATCAGAGAGATGAAAATCAACACAATAATGAGACATCATCCTACTCCAGCATTAATAGCAAAAAGAGAAAACAACAAACGCTGGTGAGGATGTGGAAAGACTGGAACCCTCATGCACTGCTGCTGGGACTGTAAAATGGTACTACCACTGTGGAAAACAGTATGGCGCTTCCTTTAAAAAGTGGAAATAGAAATACAGTGTGTTCCAGAAATCCCATTACTTGGTACATATCCTAGAGAAAAAAGAGCCATGACACGAAGAGACATATGCCTACCTATGTTCACTGCAGCATTATTCACAATAGTAAAAATATGGAAATAACATACTTAGCCATCAGCAGATGAATGGATAAACAAATTATGGTACATACATACAGTGGAATTCTATATGACATTAAAGAATAGAAATGAACCTGAGGAACAACTGATAACATGGATGAACCTAGAGGACATTATGCTAATGAAACTAGTCAACCACAAAATGACAGATATTATATAAGAGCACTGTAAAAAGTCAAGAAAATGTTTATACAGAGAAAGGAACATCTTTTTAAAGCTATCAGGGTTGGGGTAGCAGGAGAAGGGAGAGAAAATCACTAACTAGAAGGTAGGTAGCCAAGTATTCACTTGGGTGAAGAGAAAGGCAACATACAACAAGGGACAGGTCAGTACAAAACGATCAAAGAAAAGAAGATACTGAGAAGCACACAAGAGTTAAAGGCAATAAAGGTAAATACTACTATTTATGCAATCTTGTAATAACAATAATAACAATTCTCTATAAGATACATCGATGACATACAAGCTGAACAGGTGTGGGAAGATGAATGAGACAACACCAACAAATATATATAGGTTTGAGAAAGGATATTTCTACACATATATTTACGTATGTTGCAAATCTATCTAGGAATATTAGAGCATACAGGGGACAAAGTTATGAAAATGTATTAGCCATAACAGAACACCTTGAACGAATGAGTCAATGGGCCTGGGTGCTCAGGACCCTAGTGTCAGGGGACATCAAGGTCAATTGGCAAAATATAGTTGACAAAAGAAAATATTTTACATCCTTTCTGGTAAGTAGCAACTGTGTTCTTAAAAACTTGTGAGTGGCCATCTAAGATACAACTAACCATCAGTCTTTTCCCATTCAGAGCAAAGACACATGGAAACAATTTGTCCAAAGGACTAATGAACCACCCAAACCTCAGCCTCTAGGACTCAGAGACCAGAAGAACTAGACAGTACCTGGCGACCACTACCTACTCTTCTGAAAAGAATTACAGTAGAAGGACCTAGATAGAGTGGGAGAAAAATATGGAACAAAAGTCAAAATCATAAAAAATACCAGGCTCACTGGTCAGATAGAGACTGGGGCATCCCGAAGACCATGGCCCTTAAGTCACCCTTCAAGCCTAGAACTGAACTTATCCCCTGGGCTCAACTTTCAGTTAAACAATATACAGATCTATCAGGTGAACAATAACATCAAGGAAGTCCTTGTCCTTAGAACAATCAACTATTTGAGGTCAAAAGGCAACATTTACCCAGAGACAAAGTTCAGAGGCAGGAAGGAATAGGGAAAAAAAAGGATGAACGGAAACTTTGGAAACACAGGAGGGAAATATGATGAGTGCTGTTATATTGTGAGGATTGCAAACAATGGCGTAAAATAAAATGTGTATGAATTCTTGAATGGAAAGCTGATTTTCTCAGTAAACTCTCACTCAAATTGCAATAAAAAGCTTAAAAAAAGTTAAATGAGAATCCACGTCTATGGAAACAAAACAAAACAAAAATGCTGCTTCTACTTTAAAATCTGTTTTCTCCATTTCTAGCTGTACATAATTTTTTACAACATTTTGGGAGTCATGTCACCCAAAATGCTTGCACAACCTTATAACAGGATATTGTTTCAAGATCTTTTTTAAGCTATTAATTGATTTTCTCTGTATTCTCCAAAGTAGACAGTCCCTTTGCATTCTTTGTCTCAGGAATATTTGCACAGTGGAAGCTTGAAACTGGTAAAAGCCAAACCTCATTGATTATTTCAGGTGTCAGGGAGTGTGAGGTAAGAGATAGACATGAACCTTTGATGGGGAAAAAATGGAAAATAGACAGAGATTTTCCAGAAAGATGCTATAGGTCCCCACAGTAATGGGAATTCTCACACCACAAGTGGTGGGAATTTCACACAAGGCCCCAGAGAAATGAAAGCCCTCAGAGCAGATAATTTCTTCCCAGTTTGAAACTCTCTATGGGAACAGTGTCTTCTGTACATATAAACAAAAACTGTAGGAAATTTAATGAGACATCAATACACAGTTTTTCCTCTGCAGGAAAGGTGTTGATGATGCCAAAATTAGGAGTGAAGCAATGTTACTGACCAGGTAAAAGCAAAACAAACAAGTAACACTGAAGCACTTCTGATAGTAGGTCTCCCTTATAAATTGCTGAAAACAAGGAACTCTGGTGGCACTGTGGTTAGGTATTGGGCTGCTGACCAAAAGGTAGGTGGTGCAAAACCACCAGCTGCTCCACAGGCAGGCGGAAGATTAGGTAATTAGCTTCTGTAAAGATTTACAGCCTTGTAAACCTGATGGGGGTTGCTATCAGTCAAAATCAACCCAATGGCAGTAGGCTTTGATTTTGGTTTAGTTAAGCTTCTCACACAAATAGTTCAGGACAATTCCTTCCCTAAGTATGTACTATTGACAAATGAAATGCTTCATAATTTATAGACTCCAGTGAGAATGTCTACCAGGCAAAGAAACAATTATTTGTGTTACTAAACAATTCAAACACATAATTTATATCCAAGAAAAATTATTTATTCACGAAGTAATTATGTACTGAGCAAGCAATATGTGGGAGTATAAATCCTTAGCGCCAAAATATAATGAGATCAGCTCTGTGCTATAGAATACTTTGGTGACATCTTAGAAGAAGGAGAGGCTAAAGGTAGAGTTGTGAAGTTACTGTGGACCAAACCGAACTGAACTGAGCTCACTGCCATTGAGTTGGATCCAACTCCTAGCCACCCTTCCTTAGTTTCAGAGGCGGTATCTCTATGGAAGTAGATTGCCCAGTCTTCCTTCCAAGGATGGCTGGTGGGTTTGAACTTCCAGCCTTTTGGTTAGCAGTCAAATGCCTTAGACACTATGCCACCAATAGGATGTCAATAGTCAGAGTCTATAGCAAGATAGGAAAGCAACGTCAGGAGGGATAGAGAAGATGGAATTAAATTAAGGGATAAGATCATTAGTAAGAGGAAAACAAAAGACTATGATGACTTGCCTTAAATATTTTGTGGAATATGGTAGTAAAGAAAGAGGGCATCTTAGAGAGAATGGGACAAGCGAGAGGTGAATGTAATGGGTGGCAGGGAGGAAGGAATGAGATAGGAAGAGAGGGGAATAAAGGAAAAACTGATGTGAGAGAAAGGCAAAAAAAAAAAATAAGGAACAAAGAAAAGAAGGGAGAGAGGAAGGAGAGAGGGAAGGAAGACAGGCAGAAGAATTTTCAATAATCCAATTTCCTTAAACTTTTCCATAACTTATCTGAATACTTGGGAAATACCACTATAATATCCAGATACATAGATTGGTTTCAGGCATCAATTTAGTTCTAACACAATTTAGACCCTACAGAACTCTATCATATTTTTTTTTTTTCTGAGAAAGTTATCAGGAAGCAGTAAGTTATCAAGAAACAATGCCCTCCCTTTGTGAAAAGATATTTTTAGGAACTCAGATATAAGCCAATTCTGATTCATAGTGACCCAATAGAACAGAGTAGGGTTTCTAAGGCTATAAATCTTTACAGAAGCACACTGCCACATCTTTTTTCCCAGAGTGGCTGATGAGTTCACACCGCTGACCTTTTGGCTAGCAGCAGAGCACTTAACCACTGCACAACCAGGACTCCTTACATGGGAGCACAGGGATGTTCCAGGGGATATATGTATGTATCTAGTATATATATAGTATATTTCCATTTGCCTATCCATACTCTCTACCTATGTATCCACCTGTAGGTTAGTGTTTGCTGTTGCTGATGATACAGTATTGTGTCTGCGATAGTATTAGCCTTTTTGTCTGTACCTCTTGTGTACCTCTCCATGTCTTCCTTTTCCTTAGTGATATTGTACTAGCCATACACTTTTGTTATACTGCTTTTCTTTTCACCTATCAAACCTGTCTCTTAATTATCCATTTGTTTTCCCTGCCTTCTCTGCCCTTCCCATCCCTGGTAACCAACAAAGAAAATTTCCTGCCTTCAGTAAATTTTTCTTGATGTTTTACAATACTGGACTCAGACAATAATTGGCTTTTTGTAATTGACTTATTTCCCTCAGCATAATGTCCTCCAAGTTCATCCACATTATGAAGTTATTTGCTGATTCTTCATTATTCTTTAATGTTGCATAGTATTCCATTGTGTATATGCACCATAGTTTGGTTATCCATTTATCTGTTTATGGACACTGATGTTATTTCCATCTCTGCTAATGTAAATATTGAGTGATGAACATGGGTATGCATATATCTATTCACGTTCCAGATCTCACCTCTTTAATAAATATTCCTAGCAATGAAATTACTGGATCAAATGATATTTCTATTTCCAACTTTTTGAGGACATGTCATACCATTATCCACAATGGTTGTACCATTTTGTAGTCCCACCAGAAGTGTATCAGAGTTCCAATCTCTCCATACCCTGACCAGCATTTGTTTTTTTCTGTCCTGTTGAACCTCACTATTATTGCTGGAATGAGATGATATCTCATTGTTGTTTTGATTTGCTCTCTCTAATGGGAGCTGTGGTGGCATAGTGCCTAAGGCATTTGACTTCTAACTAGAAGGTTGGTGGTTCAAACTCACCAGCCACTCTGCAGAAGGAAGACTGGGCAATCTACTTCCATAAAGATTTACTGCCTCAGAAACCCAACAGAGGTTGCTATATGTTGGAATCAACTGGATGGCAGTGTGTTTGGTTTTTTTGGAATGGCTGATGAGCATTTCTTCATGTGTTTGCTGGCTGCCTGAATATCTTCTTCAGTGAAGTGTTGGTTCACATCCTCTGTCCATTTTTTAATTGGATTGCATTTTGATGTTGAGGTGTTGAAGTTTTCTACAAATTGCAGAGATATGTTCCTTGTCATTTGTCCTTTGTCATTGACAAATATTTTTTCCCATTCTGTAGGTTCTTTTTTTCAGTCTTTTGGAGAAGTCTTTTGATACATGTAAGAACTTAATTTTTACAAGGTCTTAGTCGTCTAGTTTCTCTTCTACTATTTGTACATTTTGCATTATGCTTGATAGTCTATTTATGCCATAAACTTCTAAGTTTTCCCCTATTTTATCTTTGAAGAACTTTATAATTTTGGATTTTACATTTAGGTCTTTGATCCATCTGGAATTCACTTTGTATATGGTGTGAGGTATGGATCTTGTTTCATTTTTCTGCAAATGGATATCCAGTTTTGCCAGCACCATTTGTTGAAGACACTATCTCTTTCCCATTGAGTGGGTTTCAGCACTTTGTCAAAGATCAGTTGTCCACAAGTGGCTGAATCTATTTCTGGGTTCTCAATTCTGTTCTACTGGTCTATTTGTCTGTCTTTGTACCAATACCAGACTGTTTTGACTACTGTGCCTGTATAGTAGGTTTTGAGATCAAAGAGTGTGAGACCTCCTACTTTGTTTTTCTTCTTCAGTAGTGCTTGCATATTCCATACTCTCTTTCCTTTCCATGTAAAATTAGTGATTGGTTTTTCCATAGCTTTAAAGAATGCTGATGAAGAACACTGATAATTTGGATACCCAGGGGATATTTTGCTTGTCTATTGTTGAATGACAAACTATCCTCAAAACTTGTTGTTGTTGTTGTTACGTGCCTTCGAGTCAGACCCGACTCATAGTGACCCTCCCTTGGGTTTCCGAGGCAGTATCACTACGGAAGTAGATTGCCTAACCTTCCTTCCAAGGAGTGGCTGGTAGGTTTGAACAACCAGCCTTCTGGTTAGCAGTCAAGTGCCTTAGACATCATGCTACCAGAGCTCCTCAAAACTAAGTGGCTTAAAATAATAATTTATTGTCTCTCATAAGTCTGGGGATTAATGAGCTCAACTGGGTGGTTCTTCCCTGGAAGCTCTCGTGAACTAGCAATAAGATGATAGCTGAAGCTGGAATCATCTCTACGTGTTCCAGCCATCTTAGCTTAAAAATGAGACTGAGTGAAGAAGTCCAGATGATTTCAGCTTCAGCAAAAGGTCATCGGTTTGAATCCACCAGCCTCACCACTCTATGGGAGAAAGAAGTGACAATCTGCTTCAGTAAAGTTTACAGCTTAGATGTAATCAAGGGGCTATATGAAGAGAGGTTCTAGAGGTACAGTTGTTTATACACTGCACGGCTTTATGTAATCTTCAATGATGTTTGAACTTTATCTGGTGGTTTGAACTTTATCAAGTAATGTTGGCCACTTTTTATTTTAGGAATGAAAACACCAAATCCTTAGATGCTACAATTGAAGACAAGATAAAACAGTTGCTTTTTCTTCTCAAGCTACAGTGAAAACATGAGAATTATAAGGGAAAGTTCAAGTGAGGGAATAATGTATTACTCTTCAATTATGAAGAGCTCTGGTAGCGTAGTGCCTAAGGCACTTGACTGCTAACCAGAAGGCTGGCGGTTCAAACCTACCAGCCACTTCTCGGAAGGAAGATGGAGCAATCTACTTCCATAGTAATACTGCCTTGGAAACCCAAGGAGGGGTCCCTATGATTTGGGGCCGACTAGACGGCACATAACAACAACAACAACTTCAATTATGAGAGATTTTAATCTCCTTTCAGCATTGCTTCCTGCAGAGAAATTCTCTAGTAGCCACAGAGAAAGACACAATTGTGAGCAGTATAAATTAAGAAGAGGTAAGGTTGGAAAGGGAGCTCTGGTGGCATAGTGCCTATTGTTGTTGTGTGCCATCAAGTTAACTCTGAATCATAGAGACCACTTGTGACAAAGCAGAACTTCCCCATAGGATTTTCTAGTCTGTAATCTTTATGGGAGTAGATTATCAGGTCCTTATAATCAGAATCATTGGGTTTGGAACACCCACATTTTGGTTATCAGCCCAGCATTTAACCATTGTGCCCTTAGGGCCCCTTGGTCTTTGCCTAATATTTAACTATTTCTCATTTGGGTTTATTGCTTAGATGTACACAGAGACCATTTGGGGGTGGGAAAGTTAACCACTCTTGGGGGGAAGGATATTTCTTCTTTATATAGCTGCAGTAGTAACTCACCTTAAAGGAGCTCATCTGATTCTGTGGTAATACTTATGCAGTTAGTGCTTTGAAGAGTGTAGACATAGTCCATTTTTTTTTTCACACATTTACATAAGCTTTAACATCCTGTTCCCCTCAATGACTTAATTTTAGGTCTTTTTTTTTTTTTTTTTTTTAAGTCTTATGATCTTAGAAAGTTGCTTACTGAAAAAAAAAATTTTATATATATATACAGTTATTAAACTTCAAGCAATCTAACCCTGGACAAAATCTCACCTGAGAATGCCACATATGAGATTTCTGGACAAAATGGGAGAATTCTTATTTTATATGTAGGTTTCCATGAACAGTACAAGTGACATGTTACTCTCTTTACCATCAAAAATGAACCACATACTTCAAAATAGGTTTTTTCTTCTGTAATCATTTTCCCAAGACAGTGGTTTTATTTATTTAAAAAACACTGGCATCCTATTACTATGTACCAGGGACAGTTCTAAGTACCTTACAAATAATAACTCATTTCTTCATCATAGCTACCTAGGGAGGTAAGCACTTTTATCACATCCCTGTTTTGTACATGAGACATAGAGCAATTAGGAACACAACTAATATGTTACAGAGCTGGGATTTGAACCTTGGGGCTTTAGAGTCCACATTTTCAAACATTGCTCAGTGCTTCAACTTTTCCCTTCATGTTACTGCTTTAACCTGTAACATTCCTGTTTTGTACATTAGACATAGATCAATTAGGAACACAATTAATATGCTACAGAGCTGGGATTTGAACATTGGGGCTTTAGAGTCCACATTTTCAAACATTGCTCAGTGCTTCTACTTTTTCCTTCATGCTACTGCTTTAGCCTCTTAATAATTCTGTGATAACACTTGGCCCACATAATTATTGTAAGCTCACTGAGATCAGAAATGCTGACTTATTTGTCTGTAAGTCCACAGTGACTAGCATCATACTTAGCAAAATGTAGGTATTCAATACATATTTTTACCTATATAAATGAAGCTATTTTAAAATAGGAGGTATAAAGGACACTTAAACCTTCTGATTTGGTAATCAAAAGGACCATATTATCCAACAATTATGATGTCCACACATATTTTTCATTTTTATTTATACTTTTTATTTATTTATCTCTCTTTTCCACTCTCTCCTTTATGTCTAAGCATTCATATTTTATTGTTATCCAGGAAGATTCATAATACAGACATAGAACTGAAATTTTATTCCAAGAAAAATGTTAATTACCAGATTGCATAAGCATTAAACTGTACATGAATCAGAAGGTCAGATGGCAATTCTGAACCAAAATAAATCTTATCATTATCATAATGAAATTTTAAAAGAAATGACGTCTCACACATTAACTAGTGTTTTTTTCCCCCTTATTCACAAATAATATCTTTAGCAGCAGTAGGTTAGTCATGAATGTTGTCTAAAGACTATAAACTTAGCAATGCAATGTAATTGAGAGCATTGTTGACAAAATGCCTATATTATAGACAGAGTCGCTGAGCTTATGTCACTTGCCAATGTACCATGGACATTTTAAAATGTATAAGATTCAGCAAACATTGCTCTCTTTTTTTTCATTCATTTTTTGGTAGCCCTTTACAATGATTTAACAAATTTTATCTGATAGAAAACAACTCTACTTTTATTCATTGAACTATATACATTCAATTTTAAAACAAGGCTCTTGACTAATAAAAAAATTTTAAAAAAGAAATGCTTATTTTTCCCTAGATAAAAGAGAGAGTTTGGCACAAAGTCAGAACTATAACCGTGATTTCCCAGATTTATTGATTAGAGTTCTTGATAGAAGAACTGAGCTAATTTTTCCTCTGAAAACTCTCTCTTTCTCTCTCTCTCTCTATTTCTCTGTCTCTTTCTGTCTCTATATATACACATACACACACAGAGACATGCAAACAGATACACACAAATATATATATCTGCCATCCTTTCAACATGTAAAGAATACTTCTACAAAATCTTAGTTACAAATACTCTGTTTTTATTTTTTCTGAAAATTAATTTATTTGGAAATGTGAATCATTTTATGTTGTAGAATTCATGTATATAATATTTCTTGTGCTTCTTCTAAAATCTGAAACAAAACCTTTTTTTCCCACTAAAACCAAATTCAGGGACTCTGAAAAAATAAACATATGAAAGAATAGAAAGATAAGTTCAATATTGTTTTAATAAAAGCATGTTTTTCTTATTAAAGTTTTGGGATGAATTTAAGATGCATTAAACACAAACCAGGGACATTATAACCAGCACAGCACACAATTGGGAGACCTAATAAAACTGCAGACCCTGAGCCTCCATCTCTCATTACAATGATGTTATCTGAACCCATAAGTGTATCTATTAGTCTGGCTTGTCAGTTGTCTGCATTGGACCAAGAAGAGACCATCTTTACTCCACCTCTCATTTTTAAATCTATGTGGGAAGATGGAGAAAGCACAGACTATTACTTACTGGATGAAATGGTATGGGATAGCAAAACAATTTTGTTGTTTTGTCTTTCTTCTTCAGCTAAGGAGTAATCTTATCCATAACCAAATGGCTGACAGCAACCAAAGAGATGGAATAGTGCTGTGTGAAGTTGAATAGGTAGTTACTAAAAGCAGCAACGTAATGTACTTAAAAGACCAGGGGCTTTATGACATCCTGAGATGTTAGCAACTGTACACTCAACAACGAAAATCCTCTAACATGGAAATGATTTCTTATAAGTAATGGATATATGAAAAGGCACACCTTAAAGAAAAATCAGATATACAGTAACTTGTTTTCATGTTGTCTAACTCTGAGATCTTCTATTTCCAGGTTTGAGGAAAACGCATATCACATTAAAGAGAAAGCTCAACTCCTTTCATTGACTTTCCCAAAGGCACCAGGCTGAGGATAGAAATCATTTATAGAATAACAGGAAGAGGTTTTACCCACTGCCATTCTGACTCAGTGACATACATTGGGTTGTCAAGCCTATAAATCTTTACAGAAGCAGATTGCCTCATCTTCCTCCCGCAGAAAACCTGGTGGGTTTGAACTGCTGACCTTCTGGTTGCCGGCCAAATCCTTTACCCACAGCACCACCAGAGCTCCATGGAAGAGATCTTAGAGATCATCAAATCAATCCTCCCCACCTTTGTTTTTCAGAAAACAAAAACTGACGCCCTGAGTGGTTCAGTGAGCTGTCCAACATCACATAACTAGGTTAGATCTAGTTCCTACTGGTCTTAGTCAGAGTTCTCCAGAAACAGAGCCAGGGATAGCTAGAGAAATAGATAGAGAAAGAAAGAGAGAGCTCCAGTCCCATCATCTGCAGGTCAGGGATAATGGGAAGAATATAGGACAGAGAGAGAGGAAGAAGAAGAGGGAGTGTTTGCCAAAACATCTGTTTTATAATCTGGGGGTAACCACACTCTAAGGAAAGTTCCCTTTCCACTGACTGATAGATTACATTATAGAAAATCATTACATTACATGATGAAACAGCAACTAGAGTAGCATTTGGTCAAATTACTGGGAATTATAGCCTTGCCAAGTTGACACATAAAGGTTTCAACTCCTAAAGCAATCTTTCTATTAATGTAAATATAGTAAAATAATTGCTGTAAAATTTTCCCAAAGGCAAATAGTGTTACTCATAGATGAAAGACTGACTAAACAACCTGAGTTGAAACTGCAACTTTTAACAATACTTGTTATTAACTCAATATTTTTTTTTCAAGTTTTAGGCATAATAATTTTGCTATTGTTCTTGTTATTAGATCATGCATTGTAACATCTTACTTGAATAGCTAAATAAATCAAACTCTCAGGAGTTTGAGTGACTTGCTCAAGGGCATGCAGTTAGTTGCAAAGAAGACATTGAGAAAATGAGTCTTTCTCTGTGGCTTTCTCCTGCAACCACTGTTGTTCAGAGAGTTCTTCTAACACCAGACAAATGACAGATTCCAGAGACATGCAGATGAGGAAGATTGGAGTTTGATATTTAAGGTACAAAGTCTGAAAAGTGAGTTTCATTCTCTACTCTAGTAACCACCAGGACTTCTGAAGTCTAGAAAAAAACAGATTTACAGGAGCTCTTCTAGAGCTGAAGATTTTACCACTATTTATGATGCATTTTTTAGGACACTGTTGGATGCCAGAACGTTTTGCCAAAAGGCCATGTTGTCACACTGCACAAAGCCCAAAGTTTGTTTCAGAAGTTCTTTTTACTTGTAAAATTCTAGGATAGGAAACAGTCTGTGTGAACAGAATAAAACAAGATGGACAAGATGAGCTTGTATCAACAATAAGTATGTAATGGTTTGGGAGATGAATAGGTCAAGCACAGGGTACCGTTAAGGCAGTGAAACTACAATACTGTAATAATGGACACATGACATTACACATTTGTCAAAACCCAAAGGATTGTACAACACAAAGAGTGAACCCTCATGCAAAGTGTGGACTTTAGTTAGTAGTGGTATATCAATATTGGTTCACCAATTCTAACAAATGCACCACATTAATGCAAGATGTTAAAAATAGTAGAAACTGTATACTGTAGGGAGAAGGAGTATATGGGAACTCTATGTTTCTGTACAATTTTTCTGTAAATCTAAAACTACTCTAAAAATTAAAGTCTATTAAAAACTGTAAATGCTTATTTATTCTACCATCCTTCTCAGCAGGAATCCCTAAGCTAATTTCTCTTTGTTTAAAGCAAAAAGTACCCTGGAAACATCTTTTATCCCAGTGTCAAAATTTGACATGAAAAGTTGAACAAAGTGCAATAATTGCCCCAGAATATGAGAGGAGCCACATAGGCACACCACAACTGCTCCATGCAGTTTGATACTTTTGCAGAGGAGTGAGGACAAGGTATTTGGTGGTTATACACATTGGTAAACACAAATGAATTGGCCCACAAGAAGGCCATGTTGCTGGAGTGGAAGATTTCAGTCTTCAAAGAGCTGAAATAACACATGACAGGCCACACTAATCCATTATGGTTTTAGGACCTTTATACATTGTGGACATGAAGTGAAGTATCATGAACCCTGAGGATTTGTGGTATTCTTAGTTTGTGCTATTTCTCATCTTCAATGACATTGGTGTGCATTGTTCCTGCCTGAAGCATTAAATGTCTAATTTGATCAAATTCAGACCCTATAATTGAAATGCAACCAAACCACAATCAAATCATAAAGATTTTCAGATCAGCCACCATCTTGGAAATGTTAAACATCAGAGTGGGGAAGGGGAAGAAAGGAAACAACTACACAGGGAATGAACAGAGCCCCTTATAGTGAATTTTACATCTATACCTTCTGTGAGGCTATCAATTCATTAGCAGAAATTTAAACATCTTGATTAACATTTCATTATCTTATGTGATTGTGGGGGAGGGGGCAGAATGTGTCTCCATACGCCAGGCATGCCAAAATATACTAAACTCCTTTGAGTTTTAAGGTGCTAAATATAGTGCTCTCCAGCCACTTAGAAGGTCTCTGAAGTCTGCTAGATATTAGGCATTAAAAATAAACCTGAGAAAAAGGATGTTTTTGTATACTTAGATATTAAGACCTGCTGGAAGCATGTGCTGCCTTGGAAGTCACTGGCAGACCTCCCTGATGTCTGAGCAATTGTAATAGACTTTCCAAAGCCTTCATAAATTGCCAGTTTGATAGAATACCATTGCAGGGAATCACTCAAATTGAACATATTTGTTGTTTTATGTTCTGCCAGCCAAATGTCCGAATAATGCCAGGAGACCAGAGTGGGCCAGAATTTGGAGGAGGAGGAGATATGTGAAGGAAAGGCAACAGGAGCAAAGAAGACAATGGGACTAGAACAAAGGGTTATTTTTATGAGGAATTTAAAAAGCATTAAATGAACTCTTGCTTTTGAGAACTGAAAATAGATTATGTCTCCTCAATTGTTCTGTGGTCAATAGCATGACTTCCTATCTGACGATTTTTGTTGTAGAATTTGATTATTACGGTTAACAATTCTCTAGTAAATCTCTATTCACTCGTCAGTGATGCTGCCGGCAATGAAGACTAAATGGGTAGCTCATTTAAAGTGCTCACTAATGGAGCCTTCTTGTTATACTTTTGTTCCATTTATCTTGGATAGGAATCTAGCTTACTAGTAGGACCCTTTTTCACTTTGTATTTCTAAGTTAACACAGCATGTCATATAAATCCTTTTAATTAATTAGAAATGAGAATTTACCATAATCATTTTCCAATCCCATGTTTGAAGTCCTGGTGAAACTTTTTTCCTAGGTCTAACAGTAAAATAAACCTTACTGGTAGTGATTCCAAATAGTCCTAGAGGAATTTATCTTTCCATAAAGACCAGCATGGGGAAATGCTGCATGAACGACTATGTTAACTTTACCTTTTTTTCCCCCTCTAAGTGGATGAGTCATAAACTAAGAACTTGATTCTCTTTCCCTGGCTTTGGATGCTTTCCTAATGAGCAGAAGGGCAGCTTTATTTATTTATTTACTAACTGTTGTGGATTCAAACCCTTGATAGTACTTAACACCTTAGTGACTGTGGTTATATTAATATTATAAGCACACAGTTTGGGTTTTGTAGTAGGAAAAACTTTTTGCCTTATCTCTACTTAAATGTTGAACCTGGGGCCAAACACATGCTCTCTATTTCTGCCAGGTTATCATTGAATTTTAGCACATTGGATAAATTCGATACTGATTAAAATGGAATGTGTTTGATGTACTTTATTTTCCATGTCTCTTCAAAAAGAACTGTTGCTTTCTTTAAAAAAAAAAAAAAAAAAAATCTAAATTTCATGTGTTTTGATGGCAGCCTAATAGTAGAAAATATATCTTATTTTCTTGGCAACACAGCACACAGTAAAAAATTTAAAGTATCAGTATTTGTACCAAACAATAATTCTTTGGATAATATTAATGTTTGTTCACAGATGCACACTCATCTTCTGTTGCTGTTACGTGCCGTCGCATCAGCTCCAACTCATAGCAATCCCTCCTTGGGTTGCAGAGGCAGTATCACTACAGAAGTAGGAGTGGCTGATGGGTTTGAACCACCAGCCTTCTGGTTAGCAGTCAAGTGCCTTAGTCACTATGCTACCAGAGCTCCTATACAGCCAAATGACTTCTCTCTCCTCCTCACTCTCCCAAGGATCAGCTATCTGCTAAGTAATCTGATGAACATTTAGTCTATGCATTCAGTTAAAAGATTATTTACTGAGTATTTGTTATTTGCCAGACACTCTACTAAGCACTGAAGCCCTTTCTTAGAGGGTGGTCACTGAGGAGTAAAAGCAACATTTTCATGAAGATAGTTCCCACTTTGTTGAAGCTGTCTAACCTCAATAAAAGCAGCTCAGGGAGTACACAGCAGGGAGAACTCTCTCTGTTTTTCAAATTGCACAACATATGTGACCACCTACTCTGCCTACCAGGAAAACTGGACCATTGTGTGTAATTATCACTTTACTCCATTAGCCTGAACTGTGAAAGCAGCAAATGATTCCCCCATTCTCTTGCTTCTTTGGCAAAGCAGTCCATATCAATGAGAGCAAACAAGATCACAAGTATGTATTTATTTAGCAAAGCTTTGACCATAAGTTATAGTTATTCTTTAACAGAATTGATAGAATTATTTGTGATATTAGAGAATTCACTTCACTTCTTTCACATCCCCATCTGTATCTGCTAAGTGAAAATAACATCCATCATCAAATCTACTATATTTATCCTAATAGCACACAAAATATTTTGCCATTCACATCAAAAGAAAATCCTAATTTTAGAGCAACTAGAAGATGAAAATGTTCCTTTTAGTCCTCAGTGAACACCCTCTAGGAAAGGGCTTCACTACTTAGTAGAGTGTCTGGCAAATAACAAATACTCAATAAACAATCCTTAACTGAACACATCCACTAAGTGTTTATCACATTACTTAGCAGATAGCTGATCCTTGGGAGAGTGAGGAGGAGAAGTCGTTTGGCTGTCAGGGACAGAACATAGCATGTTTAGATGATTCATAAATGACAAAGATTCTGGAAAGCCAGGAAGATTGCAAGGGGACTATTGACAATAATCGGTGTCTAAAGACTAGAAGACTGATCACAAAGAAGAGTTGAGGAAGAAATAGAAAGCAGAATTCCCCATTTCATGATTCTGGCCAAAATTTCTTAATAATGACTCCCATATTCCTTCAGTCTTCTCTGTTCACTGTCTCATTTCACTTAAACAGATTATGGAAGCCACCATGAGTTTCATAAATTTTTGGATGACAATTCAAAGTATTTGTCTTGAAGGATCTTTTGCTATACTGTTTCTAGGACCCTGGGTGCTCTTCACCATGCTTACTCTTGTGGAAACAATTTCAAGATTCCGTTCAGTCTTTCTTCTGTGAAATATTATCTGAACCCCTCAAACAAGGTCAATTCCTCTCTTCCCTACTTATTACGTCATGCTGTAATTATTTGTTTGCTCATTTTTTAACTGCCCCATTGTTACCTATATTGGAAAATATCACATAAAATTAAGCTACTCTGGTGAGGAGCTAACAAAGGATCTCAAACTAGATGGTCTGGTAGCAGACATTGAGCAAAGGACTGGGTCAGGGGTCTTATGGCTGCAGGAGATGGGACGAATCATCTTCCCTTTTGTAATGATTGAATGGGCTGAAAAGATAGCCACTGAGGGACTTGGTCATCATAAGTACATGATCAATATTAAATTGGACAATTAGTTTGTGCATAACTAACTGGGTTTAGTACATAAATCCCTAGTTAGCTCTCCATATGTAATTTGACTTAATAGATTAGGTTAAAACACTGTGTCATGGTAATTGAGAGCACAAGCTTGGGAGTCAGAGAAATATTCTCAGACCCAGAAGCTTCTTAGAAGTGGGATGAAAATATTTTCCTAGAGAGTCTTTCTAAGTGCATGATGTCACTTTAAGCAAGGAAAAGATGCCCATTCCTTCATCAATCACTACGCATTGTGTATGTGTGTGTGTGTACATGTGTATGCACATGTATGTGTCCATGTGCATATACTTATGCACAGATATCCATTCATATAAACAGATATGCCTTCAAGCTTTTCAGCTTATAAAGGAAAATGTGAAGAGTAGGACATAACAGGGTAGGTTCTGCCAAAGAATACACACAGAACTGGCTCTATTACTATAAAAACAGCAAAATATATGGGTCCCCTAAGCCTCCACTTTAGAATATATATACAATTTGACACTGCATTTTATACCCCACATGTAAACTAGGAAAATCTAATACCAACAGATAATTAAAGTAATCATATCTTGAACAAAACTCTTTCTCCTCTTTCTATTCTCATAGAGTAAGCTAATTTCAAAAACAACATTCAAATTAGTGAAGTTATTAACACTCAATTAAATACATTTAATGTGTCAAATGCTGTACTAGCTTCTAGGGTTGTAGAGCTGAATAAGACATATTCCTTCTCTTTACAATCTCATAGTCTATTGGTAAGATATGAATCAAGAAGGACCTATAGTGTAGTGTGCTAAATGTTCTAGTATTGGTAAATAGAAAGTACATGAAACATGGATGACACAGCAATTGAAACTGGGCCATGAAGTCATACCCAGAATATTCCAGGAACCAGTGACTTACTTCCTCTTCAAATGTTACTATTAGCTGCCATTTCAGATGGTTGGATGAAAAGAGAAAAGAGCTGCCACCTCAGACTCTTCACAACATTTTGTCATGACAGGTGTATACAGTAGCTTAGTGCCTAAGGCACTTGACTGCTAACCAGAAGGCTGGTGGTTCAAACCCACCAGCCACTCCTTGGAAGGAAGAGGGGGCAATCTACTTCCATAGTGATACTGCCTCTGAAACCCAAGGAGGGGTTGCTATGAGTCGGGTCTGACTCGACAGCACATAACAACATGTTCAAATGGCAAATTT
>NW_006923793.1:0-789 GCF_000298275.1 Orycteropus afer afer
TTTCCAGTTGTGCTCTGAAAGAAAGCCTTGTTTCTTCTAGTAACAGAGCTGACACTGCCAAAAACCAAACCAGAGTCTTATTGTAGGGTGGCTGAATTACAATGCCAATTAAATTGCCAACCCAGAATGATGTCTGACGTTAAAGTGAGGGCATTGATTTGGAAAAATATGAGATCCAGAAACCTGGAATGGGGACATATGGACAGATAGTCAGGAAGATCAGGATATTGAGCCTGTAAATTCTGTTGAATCCCTCCCATCTGAAGGGATTACTGTAAAACCATTATCCCTTCCACCTTAGTTTGATGGGATTAGCCAAACTGGTCCTGCTGGTCATTGCTTGAGGCAGAGGCCATGGAAGACATTCCTGAATGCTCTCAGGAACTGCCTCAACCACCCATTGTTGTTGCTAGACCTATAACTAAAGTACAAGCGACCCCCAAAAGGTGAAATAGAAAGTGTGACTGAGGAGATGGTACGCTATACCTGAAAAGACCTACTTGATTTTACTAACATGTACAGACAGAAATGTGGAGAGTATGTATGGGAATGGCTATTGAGGGTGTGGGATAATGGTGCAAGGAATGTAAGATTGGATCAGTCTGAGTTTATTGACTTAGAGCCACTAAGTACAGATTCTTCATTCAGTGTTTCAGCTCGAGAGAGGTTAGGAAAGGATCTAATAGTTTATCTGGTTGGCTTACTGAAGCATGGATTATGCGGTGGCCTACCCTACGTCAAGTTGAAGTACCAGACCTGCCTTGGTATAATGTAGAAGAAGGTATCCAG